>NC_057814.1:272457080-272731660 GCF_018294505.1 Triticum aestivum | reverse complement strand
CCCGCCTCCGCCCGCGGCCTCCACTCCGGCGACCCGCGCCGCCCTCTCCTCCACCGCGTCGGCGTGCCCCCTCCGGCGCCTCCTCGCTGTCCCCCTCGGCCTCCCTCGCGCCGGCGACCTCGGCTCCGGCGACGACGCCCGGCCTCGATCCGATCTGGGTCAACTGCGAAGGTTGACCCCGAGCCCCCCTCAAAATTTCACTAAGTCTGGAAACTTTCACGTTCTGGTGCATTTTTCATCATTGTATAACTCTTTACATGTAGCTCCGTTTCGCACGTGCAATATGTCAAATTGTTCGTCTCGTGATTCTCTACAATTTTCTCAATTTCACCATGTTCATTAGAGGTCATCTTGATGCCCAAATATCTGTTGCAAGAGGGCTAGTTGCTGTTACCTTCTGGTTCTTATCAGAACTTGGAGATTTGTCATTTTTGTATCATTTAATCTGTGCATCTTATGGGCATGAGCTCTACATGTGTTTTGTTGTATGTCATTCCATCTTTCCAGTGGTGTATGCCTTGTAGTTTTGTGATCTCTGTAGTGACTATCACAATCATGCAAACTAGGCCCCGTAATGTTTTTGATTTCAGAGACTTAGTGATTTCTCTGTCTTTGTCTGCTGTTATTTTGTTGCCATGTAAACTTGATGCTACAGAGAGATCCATGCATATTTTGGAGATGTCCACTAAGGATGTTTTGTAGATATTGTTGTAATTGATCCATTCCTGCCCTTTTTTGCAATTATGGAGTGCCATAGCATGACTCAATCTTGCTCTACTTTTGCTATAAAATATTTCTGGCAGATTCTTAACATGATATGCAATTTTGCCAAGCTTATTGTAGTTGATCCATACATGCTATGCTTGTGTTCTTGCCATGGATAGCTTCATAAGCATGCCATCTTGCTGTAAGTATGCTTGTTTTGTCATGCGTTTCTCTGTAGTGAGTGCATCAAGCTCACCAAGATGCCCTCATATTATTATTTCTGTCAATCTCTGTTTTCTGCTAAGTCTGAAACCTGATAACGAAACTTGCTATGTTTACATGCTTGCCATCATATCTTCTGGTCCTTTTTGGCTTATGGTCAGTAAGGGACTTCTGTCATATGCATTTATTAGAATACTTACATGCCTTGTTTTGCCATGTTAATTTCCTGTAGCATGTTGATTTCGTGCTCTGAAAATTGCTACCTGATGCTGTTTTCTGCCATGTCCAGTAATTTCACCAAGTCTGTGATCCTGTTATCTTTTGCACTTTTGCCATGCTTGTTTGAGCTTGTTATGTTGTGAACTAGCCGTAGCTCAGTGTTCATATTTTGTCAAGCATCTCCTGTAGATTACTGTCATATGCTTTTTTGCTATGTTGGAGTGATGTAGCATTGTTGCTTGTTGCATTTTAAGTGCTATCATGCTGTTAATCGCAGATTCGTGTCATTCTTGTTTTGCTTGCCATTTGCAAACCGTGCATCCGTTCCCGGTGATCTTTATATCGATTTCGACCGAAATCATCTCATCTTTCCAGTGGCATGCTTGGTTTGCCAAGTTACTGCCTTGTTCATCATTTTCCTTCCGGAGCACGCATACGCATCGCATATCATATCTTGCATATCATACATGTTTTGCATCATGTTGCTTGTGCATTTCTCGTGATTGATTGTGGTTTCGTTGCTTGTGTTCTTGTCTTGGGTAGAGCCGGGAGACGAGTTCGTGAACGAGGAACCTGTTGAGTATGCTTACGAGGATCAAGCTTTCGACAACTCTGAGAACCTTGCAGGCAAGATGACCACCCCTCGAAATCACTTCTATCTTTGCTTTGCTAGTTGTTCGCTCTATTGCCATGCTACGCTACCTATCACTTGCTATATCATGTCTCCCATATTGCCATGTCAGCCCCTAACCATCCTTTCCTAGCAAACCGTTGTTTGGCTAAGTTACCGTTGTTGCTCAGCCCTTCTTATAGCGTTGCTAGTTGCAGGTGAAGTTGAAGTATTGTTCCATGTTGGAACATGTATATGTTGGGATATCACAATATCTCTTATTTAATTAATGCATCTATATATTTTGGTAAAGGGTGGAAGGCTCGGCCTTATGCCTGGTGTTTTGTTCCACTCTTGCCGCCCTAGTTACTGTCATACCGGTATTATGTTCCTTGAGTTTGCGTTCCTTACGCGGTCGGGTGATTTATGGGACCCCCTTGACAGTTCGCCTTGAATAAAACTCCTCCAGCAAGGCCCAACCTTGGTTTTACCATTTGCCACCTAAGCCTTTTCCCCCGGGTTTTCTAGAGCCCGAGGGTCATCTTTATTTAAACCCCCGGGCCAGTGTTCCTCTGAGTGCTGGTCCAAACTAGAGCCCTTTGCAGCGCCACCTTGGGGAAACTCGAGGATTGGTTTTAGTTGTACGGACTGCTCATCCGGTGTGCCCTGAGAACGAGATATGTGCAGCTCCTATCGGGATTTGTCGGCACATTCGGGCGGCTTTGCTGGTCTTGTTTTACCATTGTCGAAATGTCTTGTAAACCGGGATTCCGAGACTGGTCGGGTCTTTCCGGGAGAAGGTTTATCCTTCGTTGACCGTGAGAGCTTATGATGGGCTAAGTTGGGACACCCCTGCAGGGTATTATCTTTCGAAAGTCGTGCCCGCGGTTATGAGGCAGATGGGAATTTGTTAATGTCCGGTTGTAGAGAACTTGTCACTTGACCCAATTAAAATACATCAACTGCATGTGTAGCCGTGATGGTCTCTTCTCGGCGGAGTCCGGGAGGTTAACACGGTCTGAGTTATGTATGACGTAAGTAGGAGTTCAGGATCACTTCTTGGTCATTGCTAGATGACGACCGTTCCGTTGCTTCTCTTCTCGCTCTCTTTTGCGTATGCTAGCCACCATATATGCTTATTGCCGCTGCAGCTCCACCTCATTACACCATCCTTCCCTTTAAGCTTAAATAGTCTTGATCTCGCGGGTGTGAGATTGCTGAGTCCTCGTGACTCACAGATTCTACCAAAACAGTTGCAGGTGCCGACGATGCCAGTGCAGATGATGGGGTCGATCTCAAGTGGGAGTTCGACGAGGAACGTGGTCGTTACTATGTGTCTTTTCCTGATGATCAGTAGTGGAGCCCAGTTGGGACGATCGGGGATCTAGCATTTGGGATTGTCTTATTTTCATCTGGATCTTGACCGTAGTCGGTCTCTATGTGTGTATTTTGGATGATGTATGAATTATATTCATGTATTGTGTGAAGTGGCGATTGTAAGCCAACTCTTTATCCCATTCTTGTTCATTACATGGGATTGTGTGAAGATGACCCTTCTTGCGACAAAACCACTATGCGGTTATGCCTCTAAGTCGTGTCTCGACACGTGGGAGATACAGCCGCATCGTGGGCGTTACAGTAGGCATGTTCTGATGGATCTCTCCATGAATGAAGAGTGGGTGGAGGGGTATATATAGCCTCCACACAAAATCTAGTCGTCACACACAATTTGCCAAACCCGGTGAGACCGAATCATGAAACTCGGTTAGACCGATTTAGTTCAAAATATGAACGTTAGGCTTTTCGGTGGGACCGACATGTCAACTCGGTGGGACCAATTTCATTAGGGTGAAGGCATAACGTAATCTCGGTGAGACCGATCACACAAACTCGGTAGGATCGATTTCTGTAATAGTCAAACAAAGAGTTGGTCAGGCAAACTCGGTGGGACCGAATCGCTCATTTCGGTGAGACCGAAACATTACGAAAGGGAAACAGAGAGTTTGCATTGCGAAATCGGTGGGACCGATCGCTCATCTCGGTTGGACCGAAACGTTACGAAGGGAAACAAAGAGTTTGCAATCCCATCTCGGTGAGACCGAGATCCCTATCGGTGAGACCGAACTGACTAGGGTTTCTGGCAGTGGCTATGTCAAATGAACTCGGTGGCGCCGGATAGATCAAATCGGTGGGGCCGAGTTTGACTTTTGGTTTGGGATATATGTGGAAATGAGAAAGTGGTTGAGGGCTTTTGGAGCATATCACTAAGCATTTTGAGCAAGCAAGCCATTAAGCAACACCTCATCCCCTTTTAATAGTATTGGCTTTTCCTATGGACTCAATGTGATCTTGGATCACTAAAATGAAAAAGTAGAGTCTTGAGCTTTTGCCAATATGTGTCATTAGCATTTTGAGGGGTCCACATTCCTAGTGCATGCCATGCCAATCATTGAAATTTATGAAATAATCATCTTGAGATAGAATTAGTTCAATGAGCTATATTGTGTTAGGAATTACCAAAACCACCCACGGATAGTTGCACTTTCAGGGACACATGCCCTTGTCCTCTCCTGGCCCGGCCATCAGGGACACAGACGCCCCTTTTTCTCTTCTCCTTCCCCATCCCGCTGCCCCCGCCCCCTACCCCTGCCACAACCGCCGCCCATTTTCGCGGCCGCCTCGCTGTCCAGCCCGGCCGCCCAAAGCACAACAACCAGATTTGCGCCTCTCTCGCCCCGACGCCGGCAGCCATACAGTAGATCTACGACGGCGGGATTTGGCGCATCCAGCCCCCGGATTTGCCGCATACTGGCTGCGCCGACTGCGCCTTGCCATGGATTGGCCGGGTACCGGACCGCACTGCCCCGGCAATGCCACCACCTCTAGCATGATGATGCATCCGCCTCTAGCCGCTCGAATGTATCCCGTCGGCAGTTCACTGGCAAAGACACACATGGCCGCCGCTTGGGCTCGGCGCTGGCCCAGCGGCTCATTGGCTCACCGTTGCCGCTCATAAAGTGCGACGACTACCCGGGGCAGGTCGTGCGCCGCGTTTCTACCACGCCGGAACATTCCGGATGGGTGTTCTTCAAGGGCAAAAAAGATGGGGTGTGTGCTTCTTTTGATTCGGTTGTGCTCCCGGATTCAGCACATTTTTGGTAGCTCGCATTGCTTATACTCAAATTTGTGTGTAGGGTGGATGCAAGTTTTGGTATTGGGAAGTAGAATATATCGATCTATTTTATTTTCTTTCTACGGGGAGAATATATCGATCTATTGTTATCTCGAAATTTGCTAGATGTCCGTGCACTCGTTGCTAGAATAGAGGCTAGAGATGAGATTAGATGCGAAGCAACGTCTACGTATTTGGAGTCGAAGAAGATAGAAGTGCGCAAGCTGGAGAAGCCACGGATCAACAATGAGGACATACAAGATATTAATCCAACTAGTAGAAGCAGTTATGAAAGTTGGATATCTTTTAAAATGTCTAATTGTAGTTTTTGTTTTTTTGATCTTGCTCTTCTAGGGAAGAATTGGTAAATGTACCCAATGTATCAAAATGTCGTTGATGAACGGGCACCAGCCGACCTTGACAATCAGATGCGTCTGTGTGTTAGGTGCATGTCCAGCGCATCCAAGAAAATCGCCGGACACACTTTCATTGCCCTGCTCAAACAGACAAAATCCAGACAAAACAGACGTGCCTTTATGATGGTGGGTTCGAGTTGGCCTAACCCCAAGTTTTGTCGTCGTCTTCGTCAGGACTGAACCCCGGCCTATAAATTACGGTGGGCCGCCGGATCATACATACAATGGGCGGAATGGACTTGTTCTCAAGAAAAAACAAGGCGGAATGGACTTGTTGATAACCAACAAGCTTCCTAGCCGCAATTTGCACGCAGATTCCACCAGTCTTGTCCTCTCAGATGGCCGATCGACCAACACTAAAATTAGTTAATGATGTAACTGCATTAGACAATAATAAGGATGATGACAGCAGAGAACCAATCAAACTGCTACAGCTGAATTACAACAGTTGCTTCATACGAACTGATAGGTTCGCTCATTCATTACAAAACAGACATGGGCAAACAGTTGGCAGCAGCTACTCTGGTTTGTCAGCTGAATTACAACAGTTGCTTCATACGAACTGATAGGTTCGCTCATTCATTACAAAACAGACATGGGCAAACAGTTGGCAGCAGCTACTCTGGTTTGTTCTTTGCTGCAGTGCTATCTACCTGGCCATCTCAAATCTTCACCCAGGCTCCTAACCAAAAATATTTCAACGCTGAGCAATTACCAAGTCTAGAATAAACTTACAATCTGCTCACCGCAGACCAACATAGAAAAGCTTTCGGTTTCCCTTTCGCCGTCACTTTGGACAAAACAACTTGTTACATGAATGCTAATGCACATTTCATTCTACAACACATCAACTCCACAGTTCCCCACCAATTAGCTGGCTACACCGCCCCCCTCAAGCTGCTGCACCTGTCATACCCTCCTGTAATTCGGATTGATTCCGTAAGGTAACCAGCTATTGTCATCATACAGGACCTCATGTGCCCCGTTGAAACCATGGGGGTGAAACGACCTATTAATCGCTGGCTGGTGGACTGGCAAAGGAACAAACATATGCCGGGCTTGCTGCTGCAGTTGAATCCCAGGATCTGTCGAGTAGATGAAACTACCATGAGGTTGTCCTATCATATGAGGACCTGGATGAAAGTGTGCTTGTGGCAACCCATAGGAAAGCCGAGGAGGAATCGGAAGCTGAGATGGATGCACAATCTGATTAAATGGTTGGGTAGAACCTACTTGATGCACATGAGGCATAAATACAGTGGGAGTTGGTAAAATAGAATCAGTCCTGTTAGCAGCGCGGCCACGTTGTGCAGCGTGCTTCACTTTCTTTTGCTGCTTCTCACTGTTTCCGGGGTCATGTCGCAACTCCCTCTTCCTCTTGCTCTTAACATGTTTTGGACTGGGGTGACTGACTGGCACATCCTGATTTAACGCCCCAAAAATGAGGATCTTCAGTGTCAGTGCATCAATTTTACCCCTAAAGAAATCAGTCAATTTGGAAACAGTATCCTTTAGGCATTCACAGATGTTCTGCATCTCCACCTTCCCTACTGATCTGGCAAAATTCTGAGATCTGTCCAAGAAGTCTTCCACCTGCAAAAATGAACGTATCAAATCAAATAAACAATGCTCTGCAGGATTTATTGAGAAGTCACAATCAGAATTCACACAAAACTTACACTCAAGTTACCAATTCCTCTGTTCCAGGTCTTTGAGATCCAGAATCCATCAAAATTGCTGGCACAAAGCCCTTGCTCCCATAAATCCTTTACTGCTAGTAGCTGCACAAGAGAAGACAAGAGTATATTTGAGCATGTTGACCATTGAAAAGTCAAGATGAGGCCACGATGAAACTAGGATGCGAGCTATGTGGCATGAATGAACAATTGCATTTATTTTATTTTATTTTATTTTTGCAAGGTGCCCATACGTAGCCACATGCACATAGCCAGAAAAAAGGAGCTAAAAACAGCTGTGCGTTAAACGAGGACAAGCTATACACTGCACGATGGAATCAGGTGGTTTAATCATGTTCTCTGTGGAAACAGGGTCACAATATTGAATAATCAGGTTACTTGATCACCATATTTCACAGGAAAATGTTCTGAAGGGCAAATGACAACAATGTCATAGCTCAAACTGAACAATGTCATCCCATTCCCGCCCGCAAAAAAAAATGTCATCCCATTCCAGCAGGGTCAGGTAAGTTTAGAGGCTGAACATGTGCTGAAGTTAAGATCAAGTGGAGATGTTTGCTGCAGGAGGTAACTGGAAGTATAATAGGAACATTGTCAAAAGTACATTCATCGACAAAAAAACATGGGTGCACCAAATTGTGCTTTTGCACCTGATATCTTCCTATCAAAAATTGAAGCAAACTATAAATAACTCACTTTACTCATTAGTGATACAAAAAGTTCAGCAACGGATTCTTTATTAGTGCTCCCAAACCCCTTGAATAGCACAACGTTTCTCTGGACACTTGCAAAGTCTGCACCATCTATAAATGGGTATAAAATATCTTACTGTTAGTTTTTAATCAGTAATCAGATGATAAAAATATGACAACAGCAAATGTAGTTGCAAAGAGCCAAAAAGAATGACATGTACATCAATAGAGGAGGTACCTTTCAGTAAGCCGGAAAATGCAGGTAATATTGGAGGATGCCGGGTCTGCACTCCACATTTACAATTCATAAGTGCACTCATTTATTTTTGTTCAAAAAGAAAAATAATTAAGCCTCAAGTCTCAGCCTGGGCCCCTCTAATGGAAAATTCTATACAACAGCTAAGCTATATCCAATGTACTCCGATCATGAAGTTTGAACAGAAAATCAAATAAAGGTAACAATCTCACTTTACCTGTAAATGGAAAGCAACTAAGGAGATAATTGCCATCGAGCTCATCGTTCGATCTTTGGGACAATTAACATCATGTGTCTTAGCCCAGAACTTCATCTGCAGAATAAACAGAAAATAATTTCATATCTTTTAGATAGATAACTTCAAGGGGAGTATAATGCTAGTTATACTTTCCAAAAATAAACATCAAGACAGGATTGAAATACCAGATAACAAAGTATCTGAAATCTTTCATCAATTGAAGAAACAAGTTTAAATATCATCGATCTTGACATGCCATCTTTGTTTTCGACTGAAATATCACATTCAACCCCAGTTCCCTTATCAGTAACCTTCAGTACAGGAACTATAGCACTTAAAACAGGTAAAACCCCATAACAACGACCACGGCCTGAAATTAACAATACAAGAAAGATAAGAAGTAAGGAAGACATCGACAGTAGCAACAAAAGGCTTCTGCTAAGCAGTTGGTTATATGCCCAACACAAAATGGACTACACAGTTTGCGGACATCTATCCAAGCAATGTTGATGCTATTAAATTGTAAATGACAGGCAGCCTTGCCTCGAATGAAACTTGTTCAATATAGCCAATTATAATTCTTCCGATTTTACATGTTTGGTACATGTCATATCTTGCGGTTTATACAAAGAGACAACACAAGAAATGGATAAAATTTTAAATCTTTGTTTTTTTACATAAACTGGACATTATAAAATAACTAGCACACATGCCCGTGCATTGCAACGGTAGAAAAAAATGATGTATACTTATATTTAGTGAGACATGTATGTGTAAAAACAACGCCTTATGCCACACTACAAAGAAAACGGTAGTCGCAACGGGAGAAAAAAATGATGTATAACGGTAGTTGCAACGGGAGAAAAAAATGATGTATACTTATATATACTTATATTTAGTGAGACACGTATGTGCAAACACAACGCCTTATGCCACACTACGAAGAAAACGGTAGTTGCGCAGTCCACCAAAACGGCCAACAACGCCACACAACAACAACTAGATGGTGCCACTCGGTGGCAAGGAGGTTCACCTACCGAGGTTTATCAACCACTCATCATTTGTGAAATAGCGCCGACAGCAAAAATAAGATGCAATCCATTAGAGGCTATATCTATATAAATATTTAACACATACTCCCTCCGTCCGGAAATACTTGTCGCTCAATGGATGTATCTAGACGTGCTAGATACATCCGTTTGAGCGACATGTGTTTCCAGACAGAGGGAGTATGATATAACCTAAGATGTAATGCACTGGGGAGCACTCTTAGGTCTACTCGAATTTAGTGATAATTGTATGTGAAAGCACAACGCCAAAGGGGCCCTCAATACAACCCTCAAGCTGTTTAATTCGCCAACATCATCATGCATGTGCATCGATCTCCTTTAATTATGTCGTTTAATTAGTTAGCCCATATCAGCCTAGTCACTCGATACGAACCAATGTGATCCTTTAATTATGCATGTCTCCTGTTTATTTAGCACACAACCAGCACACATCATGCACGTGCATTGTGCTCATTTAATTGCATGTCTCATAGAATTCCGTTTAATTAGCCCACAAGCGCCGATGCATGACCGATTTATAGGTTCTCAGCACGACTCGTCGCCTCGCATGCACACGGCAAGCCACGTCCTATCCATCGTGACAAGGTTATGACTCTTTTTCTTGTGCTCGTTCACGGTGGCCGCTATGATTGACGCTGCTGGTTGTAACGCCTCATTATCTTTATCTCTCTCCCATTGGCCCATGCAAAGCCCGTTATCCTCGTATTGCAGCGACTGCTTGTTGATGATTACGAATTAAGACGTATATAAATTGGTAGGAAAGGATGCAAGGAAGCGAGGTGGTATTTTTAATAAGCAAAAGAACCATTACTTGTACACATAGTATGGGGTAGCTCAGTTGGATGTACCCTTTGGGCTCCACACCCACGCCAATTTTTTTTACTGGGCCGGCCGCCACCTCAAGCAAGAAAACAGGGCACCTCACGTGAGAGGATCGGGGGAACAACCCACGAAACGTTTTTTCACTTACAATGAACGTGGCCCAATAACGGCACTGATCAATTTATAAATCAAAAATAATAATATGGGTGAACGGATCAAAAATTCGGAGAAACGCACCTTGCTTTATTAGTAGATATAGAGGTATAGATATAGATATAGATAGATAAATTATGACCCCAGGTATTGGTGGAACTAGATGATACCCCGCACATTGTTGGGGGAATTATTTGCTATATATTTGATCAAGTTGGAACAATATTTGATTATTGTACACATTTAAGATAGTTATGGAATATAATTAGTGTAATAATATTCACATGCATGGGTGCGTGTTGTGGTGGATCATTCCTCATGGATGTTAGCATGTTGAGGTGGCCTTTTTTGCATGCACGGTTGGATGTTGAGGTGGCATAGTTGCATCTTGAGATAAATAGAAGAAATGGGGATCACTCTCTCAGGTATATAGGATTCTATATAGAAAAAAATGCACCTCGAATTAGCAAAACTGTAGGCTTACTGCATATAACGATTTCGCATTTAGAACATTTTGGCTTTCAACGGGATGAATCCAGATTAACATTCTGCAGGGCTAAATATGAAACTCACGTAGACACCAAACTAAGGTTGTCAATAATATGCATTACATGATACAGTTCTGAACTTTTCTTTCAAAACGATTTTGGCATGCACCTAATAGTGTTTATGTGTCGGTGTTTTCAGCAAATGTTATATTGCAGTGCCATAACGCATCATAAAACTGTTGCCTACACATGTCGGTGCAAGCTAAGTAGAAGATGAGCATCATTTTATTGCATGAGCAGTTTCTCTTACGGTTACTTCTGTAGCTATGTACTTTTAGAACAAATTATGGTAACCTCAAGATCTTCACACATAATGTATGCAATCGCTATGCCAGTCTACGTCCCTTCTTTAAATCTATCAGGTCCAATACATAATTTTGTAAATAAGATGGAATGACAATTTATGAATGCGTGTTTAATGAACTTGAATCTCCAATGAAAGATGAGTAGACATACAAATGCTAGGAGAGATATGAAGATAAGACAGTAGTAATTACTCTGATGCTTATGTAGGACTTTTGCGAACTTTCTAATAACAGAAATCTTGTCCTTGCGAGCAAATTGACCATCCATATCATTGCTAAAGTTGACAGAGAGATCAAGATCACTTTTAGTAGTAAATAGATCCATTGTGAATGACCCAAACGGTTCCACAACTGGAAAATCATCTTTTTTACCTGAAATGAAACATCACAAGAAATAGGTCACACCATCACGCAAATTTCATATATTCATATGGGAGACAAAACCTTCCTAGTAAAAATAATATCAGGATAGTGATAGCCTGTTACATATAAAAATTTGGAGAACATGTACTGGCATTAACTAATCAACTACCTCAAAAAAGAGGTTGACTCCGTTGGAATTTAATACACTTAAAAAATCAAAACCAAATACCACTAACCCAACAGGCACAAAAGATGTATGCTCAGATTTCAGAATGTACTTTTTCCCTCATGCTCTATAATGTACTCCCTAAATGCTCTTATATTTCTTCACAGAATACAACAAAAGGACTCTTTATGTCCTACCAATATATTCCTAGTACATCAACTCATCAAGGCATAAGCTTCCATAAATGAAGTACATGGTGAAATCTGCAGTTGTCACATATTCATCTTAGCTGGCAGGTATCTGAAATAGTGAGACACTGTTACTTAAGTATTTGCATCTTTGCTTGACTGCCAGTGAACTCACATACTTGAACATCTGCATGTAATCTATAAGATCACAGGTGTTCTAAAACCAGGCATGAATGTGATGATTTCAATCCGTATACATATCTATAAAATTTTACTGTACATGTTAACAACAATTAGGCATAATAATTGAAAATACAGAAAGTTTGATAGTATAATTTCTTGACCCAAATGGTAACAGACAGGAACATCTCTTACCAAAAATGTCTTTGGCAATTTTGTTGAAGACGTCTATCATAGTACGTCGTTGCTCATACTCAACTGGCTTTGGGCGCAACATCGCATATGTTTCTAGAAGTAGACCTTCTAGAGTTGGAAGCAGGGCAGGATCAATCAGGAATGCCTCTGATCCCAACTCGCAGGTTTCCGCATGCTTGCATAGAGCTGCACGTAATCCAAAATTGAAATCAGACAGTACCACACCTAATGTAAATGGCAACAGCAAATCATGCAGCTGAAGCCCAATTGCAGGTCACAAGTATGCTAAAAGACATCACCCCAACTGTTTGGGAATTTCAAAGCTCAGCGAGGTTACATTTGTGCTTTAAACGGAAGTTACATTTGTACACTTTTGGAAAGTCTACAGAAGCGACAAGGAAAATAAGTTCGCCAAAGGAAAATAGAGAATTAAAATAAGTGCACAACGAACCTACTATGGCTCGTTAGATCCCACAAGATTTAATGAGCTACTTTAGTATACACTATTGGATCCAACACACAATTCAAAGGATATAGCATAGCATACGTCAGCCCGCACTTTACCATCCAATAGAATTGGGGTTCATGACCGACCAACCGACTACCAGGACTTTCTACAGTAGCAGAAGGAAGGTCCTTTCAAACTGCATCACAGTTGGTACAGCTCCATGTAATAATTCTACACGATGGATTACATGCCCACATTGCTCTCCACCGTGGTCTACTCCATAAATAGAGAATAAAGGATGAACACTGAATAGAATCTTCCGTTTGCTATGCTTCAGAGAGCCACCAGAATGAGAGACGGTACCTTGGGTATCCCATGAAATTGCCACGCTGGGCCTGCAGGATTCCAGAGAAAAGGAAGTTCGCGTTACACATCACAGAACAGAAAATTTCTTCATCACCAGCCTAGTACATGTTCATATATGATACAGTAACACGTGGCAGCAATTTCTCAAGCGCAAGCACACATCTTTTTTTCAACTAATAACAGACTGTATATAAAGTCCACCCAAAATCTGACTTAGAATTTAATCAAACAAGTAAAAAAACTTTTTTTCGACCAACCAAGTAAAATCCTGCCTTCCTGTGGCTACAGTTTGGTCTCGGCTAGAATTCAATCTAACAAACGGAAACCTCATCAGAATTCAATCTAGAATATGAACGGCAATAAAACAGCTCTAAGCAAGGGGAGGAAGAGGGGGGCGAAGCTGACCGGGGAAGGTTGTCGGGGCGAGCTGAGGGCTCGGGTTCGGGCGCGGAAAGAGGCGTAACGGTCACCGACGCCATGGAGTGGGACGGAGAGAGCCGGCGGGATCGGCGACGCTGGCGAGCCGGCAGGGTAAGGAGGTCACCGGTGGAAAGGTCAACAAAACCGCAAAGCCTGCGAATAGCCAGCAAGTCGCTGACGGGTGGACCCCACGGCTCCGGTCACATAGGGTTTTTTTTCGGTTTTTGAGGATTCATAGGGTTTTTTTTTCTTGAGATGATTTTGACGATTCATAGGTGCACAGCCCAATCCAACTCTACTCCCGAGTCCCAACACGGGAGAAGTAGGGATGAAAATGGGGTGGAAACTTTACGTTTTTTCGGAGGAAAAATAGAAACGGAAACGAAAATTTGCAAAACGTAAATGGAAATGGAATTTTTTATGCGGAAACGGAAAAAAACGAAACGGTGTTTTTCGGTGAAACATGCATGGAAATGGAACTTTCCGTTTCCGTGAATATGGAATTTCTGTTTTTAGTATAGACCTATAGCTACTTTGTAGTCCAACCACCAAAGAAAACACAATGACACAATTAGTAGAATGGATCTAAGGCCCAACTTCTACTACCACACATGTACTCAGCTTTACCCTATACGCAATTGTCCAGTACTACTACAATACTACGCTAAGTTGCTAACATAATGATATTATTTTGTAGCCATGTTAACAACTCGTTAAATTTGTTTGTTTTTGTGTGTATTTCTCTATGATTCAAGGGGTTTTTAAGTTCCGATCAATGCATATTTCTGTTTCCGTATCCGCTTTGTATTCGCTCCGTGTCCGTTTCCTATAATATCTGTTTCCGTATTCATTTCAGGGGTTTCTGTATTCGTTTCCGCTTCTGAAAAAATATGAAAACAAATATGATAACACTCAGTTCCGTCCGTTTCCGCTTCGTTTTCATCCCCAGAGAAAAGGCGGCTGGTTCCCCCGTTACAGGTGTTCTCGCAAACGGGCGCGCACACACCCTCCGCGCTGGGCCGGCCCATCTGCCTATTTGTTTCTTTGTTTTCAAAAGGCAAAAAAGTGCGCCCACGGTGACTCGAACCGAAGACGTCCAGGTTCAGGGAGTTTATTTATTAGTTTTGAAGGAATTTCCCGAGTACAGGTTATGCATGTCTACTTTTGATAATTGCATGTGCACCTACGTGTATATACACTATACACGGTGACTAATGACTGCCTCACGTACTGATGCATGCATCCACACGTTTTATTTATTTATTTATCTCATGCATGTTATGACCTGCACTAGTCACGTATTGATCATGTACGAATTTAAGCTAACCCTGCAGACGACTCGGTGCAGTTCGCATCTCCGTAGACGCCGCGGCCAGGTCGTACATAGACCCAGGTACCCATACGCCTGTATTTGTACCTCTCGTAATACCCGCACGGCCGGCAAATACGCATATGTATCCGAATACGCGTACGCATATCAGTCGACCTCCAAGAGATAAACACCGAACGATCACGTAGAAGACAGGTCTATTATGCATGTTATGTGTGCCATGTTTATTTTTGCAGGCCCGACGTGCACGTCATGTATTTTGCCCATGGGCTACGGTGGCATCGGATCAACTTGAGCGAGGGTCAAAGCTCAATGTTTATCCGCTCAAACAGCCCATGATATCCGGGATGGCAAAACAATCAGCGACGGCGGGACGCGGCACCCTGCTCTGCCTATATATAGACTCACAAAGCCATTTGCAAAAGGGGAAGAAAAAAGGGCACAAACAATAGAGGAGAGGAGGCTCCCGCGGCAGCGCGCACGGCGTGTGCGCCCGGTACGCCAGGAAACCAGAGGCAGGACCAGGGGGACGCTAGGCGGCACGCAGCGGACGCGGCCAAGAGGAGACGCGCCCCGCGCCGGCGGTGGCGCTGGCTTCGTCTCGAGTTCGCTGACGGGCCGACTGCGACGGTGTCGACTCGCAAGGCACGTACTGCGTGTGAGCTGCTGTGAGCTGCTCGCAGCGGCGCCGTGTTGGAGGTGTCGTGGCGGCAGAGAAGAAGAACACGCCACGGCGACGACGGCGGCGGGAGTGCGTTGCCAACGATCTGAAATTGGACACGCTCAAAGCAAGCAAAGCACCCGACAAGATGAAGAACGGGCAGCAATGCATACCCTGCTGACTAACTTCTTTTGATCTATATGTATGCTTTCGTCTAGCAGGCGGCCAAAGAGAAGACACCCAGCCAAGAGACGACGACGCAGGCGGCATCACCCAGAAGCGGAGGCCTCGCACCAGAAGGCACCGGGAGGGATCCAGAAGGAACGCCCAGGAGGCGACGATGGCAAGCCGAGGAGGAAGAGACATCGGCCACGCCAGCGGTCTGCCCATGGCGAGCATGCAGACGCAGGAGGAGGAGATGAAGAAACCGGAGCAGACCAAGCCCCACTGACTACTTCTACATATTACTATGTGTCTACGTCTTTCATCTGTCAGGTGCTACACAAGAAGAACAGCCGGAAGGAGGAGGACGGAGGGAGCCGAGGGACAGAAGATCAAGAGGAGATGCGCCCTAGCGGCAGCATCGACAAGATCGGGCGAGACGCACACACGCGTAGACGCCGCAAGGCCACCGCCCTTCACAACGCACACATCCATCCATCAGGAGATCCATCCATTCACAACGCACGGCCGGAGAGCCACACAGACGAGAGAAGACCATATCGCATCGACGGATGAACGCAGTCGGCATGCATCCGCTGCATGGAGAGTACGTGTCGGCCACCGGAGACGACGCTCGTGCGATCGCGTCGCTGCCGCCAAAATCGACTTCATCGGACCAGATAACTGCACCGACACCGTCGGAGTTCGTCTATGCCAAGCCCTTCATTTTCAGGTGTCATGTTTTGGCTGGAGATTACTCAGGGAGCAGTCGGAGCTCTTCAATGACGCAGCCCAACCGCTAGCCCCGGCGCTCTACCATGCCGGCCTTCGTGGCACTCGGCGAATAGCCCATGGTGTACAGGTCGCGACGCACAGATTGCGACGAACAAGGCCACGATGAACAGGTTCATGGCGAAGGAGACAGAAGCATACAGGTTTTGCATCATGCTCTTGAAGGAGACGGCCTGGCAAAACTGGAGCTCGCCGACGACGCAGCCCAAGACCCGCCTTTCCCTTCATGGCGTACAGATTCTCGACGGAACCAGTGTCTACAGCGACGCGGCCCATGACCGGTCCCTCCTTTATGAGGTGCACGTCCCCGACAGATAGGTCAATGGCGAACAGATCACATGCGTACAGGTTTTGCACCACGTTCTTGGAGGAGACGGTGTGGCGGAACCGGAGCTCGCTTGCAACGCAACCCGAGACTCGCTTCTCCCTTCATGGTGTACAGATCTTTGTCCAAACCGGAGTTTGCAACGACGCGGTACAAGACTTCATCATCGCTTCATCTGGCGAGGACGCCGGCTACATCAGCGCCACCGGACATCCACATGATGTCGCTAGCTTCTTCCACTTATCGCTTGACGAGGACGCCGATTGCACCAGCACGCCGCCAATTCACGACACCAACCTGTTGGAAATATGCCCTAGAGGCAATAATAAAATGGTTATTATTGTATTTCCTTGTTCATGATAATTATCTATTGTTCATGCTATAATTGTATTAACTGGAAACCGTAATACATGTGTGAATATATAGACCACAGCATGTCCCTAGTAAGCCTCTAGTTGACTAGCTCGTTGATCAATAGATGTTTATGGCTTCCTGACCATGGACATTGGATGTCATTGATAACGGGATCACATCATTAGGAGAATGATGTGATGGACAAGACCCAATCCTAAGCATAGCACAAGATCGTGTAGTTCGTTTGCTAAGAGCTTTTCTAATGTCAAGTATCATTTCCTTAGACCATGAGATTGTGCAACTCCCGGATACCGTAGGAATGCTTTGGGTGTATCAAACGTCACAACGTAACTAGGTGGCTATAAAGGTACACTATAGGGATCTCCGAAAGTGTCTGTTGGGTTGGTACGAATCGAGACTGAGATTTGTCACTCCGTATGACGGAGAGGTATCTCTGGGCCCACTCGGTAATGCATCATCATAATGAGCTCAATGTGACTAAGTAGTTAGTCACGGGATCATGCATTACGGAACGAGTAAAGTGACTTGCCGGTAACGAGATTGAACGAGGTATTGGCATACCGGCGATCGAATCTCGGGCATTGACAAAGGGAATTGTATACGGGATTGATTGAATCCCCGACATCGTGGTTCATCCGATGAGATCATCGTGGAACATGTGGGAGCCAACATGGGTATCCAGATCCCGCTGTTGGTTATTGGCCGGAGAACATCTCGGTCATGTCTGCATGGTTCCCGAACCCGTAGGGTCTACGCACTTAAGGTTCGATGACGCTAGGGTTATAGGGAATAGATATACGTGGTTACCGAATGTTGTTCGGAGTCCCGGATGAGATCCCGGACGTCACGAGGAGTTCCGGAATGGTCCGGAGGTAAAGAATAATATATAGGAAGTGAGGTTTTGGCCACCGGAAGAGTTTCGGGCGTCACCGGTAATGTACCGGGACCACCGGAGGGTTTCGGGGGTCTACCGGGAGGGGCCACCAACCCCGGAGGCCTGCGTGGGCCAAGTGTGGGAAGGGACCAGCCCCTAGGTGGGCTGGTGCGCCTCCCACAAGAGGCCCAAGGCGCAGGGAAGGGGGGAAGGGGGAAAACCCTAGGCGCAGATGGGCCTAAGGCCCACCCTAGGGCGCGCCCCCCTCTCTCCCCCTCTTGGCCGCCCCCTCCATCCAATCTAGGGCTGGCCGCCACCCCTAGGGGTGGGAACCCTAGAGGGGGCGCACCCTCCTCCCCTCCTCCTATAAATAGTGGGGGTTTTGGGGCTGCAGAAGACACGAGTCTCCCTCTATCTTGCTCAGCCCTACCCCTCTCCCTCCTCGTCTCTCGCAGTGCTTGGCGAAGCCCTGCTAGAGTGCCACGCTCCTCCACCACCACCACGCCGTCGTGCTGCTGCTGGACGGAGTCTTCCCCAACCTCTCCCTCTCCCTTGCTGGATCAAGGCGCGGGAGACGTCACCGGGCTGCATGTGTGTTGAACGCGGAGGCACCGTTGTTCGGTGCTTAGATCGGATTCGGCCGCGATCTGAATCGCTTCGTGTACGACTCCACCGACCGCGTTTTTGCAACGCTTCCGTATCGCGATCTTCAAGGGTATGAAGATGCACTCCCCTCTCTCTCGTTGCTAGTTAATCCACAGATTGATCTTGGTGATGCGTAGAAAATTTTGAATTTCTGCTACGTTCCCCAACAGTGGCATCATGAGCTAGGTCTATGCGTAGATTCTATGCATGAGTAGAACACAAAGTAGTTGTGGGCGATGATTTGTTCAATTTGCTTGCCGTTACTAGTCTTATCTTGATTCGGCGGCATTGTGGGATGAAGCGGCCCGGACCGACCTTACACGTACTCTTACGTGAGACAGGTTCCACCGACTGACATGCACTTGATGCATAAGGTGGCTAGCGGGTGTCTGTCTCTCCCACTTTAGTCGGATCGGATTCGATGAAGAGGGTCCTTATGAAGGGTAAATAGCAATTGGCATATCACCGTTGTGGATTTTGCGTAGGTAAGAAACGTTCTTGCTAGAAACCCATAGCAGCCACGTAAAACATGCAACAACAATTAGTTTTTGCAGGGTATGCTATGTGATGTGATATGGCCAAAAGGATGTGATGAATTATATATATGTGATGTATGAGCTTGATCATGTTCTTGTAATAGGAATCACGACTTGCATGTCGATGAGTATGACAACCGGCAGGAGCCATAGGAGTTGTTTTAATTTATTGTATGACCTGCGTGTCAATGAAAAATGCCATGTAATTACTTTACTTTATTGCTAACCGTTAGCCATAGTAGTAGAAGTAATAGTTGGCGAGACAACTTCATGAAGACACGATGATGGAGATCATGGTGTCATGCCGGTGACGAAGGTGATCATGCCGCGCCTCGAAGATGGATATCAAAAGGCGCAAGATGATATTGGCCATATCATGTCACTTTATGATTTGCATGTGATGTTTGTCATGTTTACATCTTATTTGCTTAGAACGACGGTAGCATAAATAAGGTGATCCCTCACTAAAATTTCAAGAGATGTGTTCCCCCTAACTGTGCACCGTTGCGAAGGTTCGTTGTTTCGAAGCACCACGTGATGATCGGGTGTGATAGATTCTAACGTTCGCATACAACAGGTGTAAGCCAGATTTACACATGCGAAACACTTAGGTTGACTTGACGAGCCTAGCATGTACAGACATGGCTCGGAACACAAGAGACCGAAAGGTCGAACATTAGTCGTATAGTAGATACGATCAACATGGAGATGTTCACTGATGATGACTAGTCCGTCTCACGTGATGATCGGACACGGTCTAGTTGACTCGGATCATGTATCACTTAGATGACTAGAGGGATGTCTATCTGAGTGGGAGTTCATTAAATAATCAGATGAACTTAATTATCATGAACATAGTCAAAAGGTCTTTGCAAATTATGCCGTAGCTTACGCTTTAGTTCTACTAAGATATGTTCCTAGAGAAAATTTAGTTGAAAGTTGATAGTAGCAATTATGCGGACTAGGTCCGTAAACTGAGGATTGTCCTCATTGCTGCACAGAAGGCTTATGTCCTTAATGCACCGCTCGGTGTGCTGAACCTCGAGCGTGGTTTGTGGATGTTGCGAACATCTGACATACACGTTTTGATGACTACGTAATAGTTCAGTGCGTAATGCTAACGGTTTAGAATTGAGGCGCCAAAGACGTTTTTGAAACATCGCAGAACATATGAGATGTTCCAAAGACTAAAATTGGGATTTCAGACTAGTGCCCACGTCAAGAGGTATGAGACCTCTAACAAGTTTCTTAAGCCTGCAAACTAAGGGAGAAAAGCTCAATCGTTGAGCATGTGCTCAGATTGTCTGAGTACTACAATCGCTTGAATCGAGTGGGAGTTAATCTTCCAGATGAGATAGTGATGGTTCTCCATAGTCACTGCCACCAAGCTATTAGAGCTTCGTGATGAACTATAACATATCAGGGATAGACATGATGATCCTTGAGCAACTCGCGATGTTTGACACCGCGAAAGTAGAAATCAAGTAGGAGCATCAATTGTTGATGGTTAGTAAAACCACTAGTTTCAAGAAGGGCAAGGGCAAGAAGGGATACTTCATGAAACGGCAAATCAGTTGCTGCTCCAGCGAAGAAACCCAAGGTTGAACCCAAACCCGAGACTAAGTGCTTCTGTAATGAGGGGAACGGTCACTGAAGCAGAACTACCCTAGATACTTGGTAGATGAGAAGGCAGGCAAGGTCGACAGAAGTATATTGGATATACATTATATTAATGTGTACTTTACTAGTACTCCTAGTAGCAACAGGGTATTAGATACCGGTTCGGTTGTTAAGTGTTGGTAACTCGAAATAAAAGGCTACGGAATAAACGGAGACTAGCTAAAGGTGAGATGACGATATGTGTTGGAAGTGTTTTCAAGGTTGATGTAATCAAACATCGTACGCCCCCTCTACCATCGGGATTGGTAATAAACCTAAATAATTGTTATTTGGTGTTTGCGTTGAGCATAGACATGATTGGATTATGTTTATCGCAATACGGTTATTCATTTAAGGAGAATAATGGTTACTCTGTTTATTTGAATAATACCTTCAATGGTCTTGCACCTAAAATGAATGGTTTATTGAACCTCGATCGTAGTGATACACATGTTCATGCCAAAAGATATAAAATAGTAATGATAGTACCATATACTTGTGGCACTGCCATTTGAGTCATATTGGTATAAAACGCATGAAGAAGCTCCATGTTGATGGATCTTTGGACTCACTCGTTTTTGAAAAGATTGAGACATGCGAACCATGTCTATTGGTAGATATGCATGAAGAAACTCCATACAGATGGATCATTTGAACTCACTTGATTTTGAATCACTTGAGACATGCAAATCATAACACATGGGCAAGATGACTGAAAGGCCTCGTTTTCAGTAAGATGGAACAAGAGAGCAACTTGTTGGAAGTAATACATTTGATGTGTGCAGTCCAATGAGTGCTGAGGCACGCCGTGGATATCGTTATGTTCTTACTTCACAGATGATTTGAGTAGATGCTAAGTGTATTTACTTGATGAAACACAAGTCTGAATTATTGAAAGGTTCAAGTAATTTCAGAGTGAAGTTGAAGATCGTCGTGACAAGAGGATAAAATGTCTGTGATTCGATCATAGAGATGAATATCTGAGTTATTTGGCACACAATTAAGACATCGTGGAAATTGTTTCACAACTAATACCGCCTGGAACACCATAGTGTGATGGTGTGTCCGAACAGCATAACTGCACCCTATTCGATATGGTGCATACCATGATGTCTCTTATCAAATTACCACTATCGTTTATGGGTTAGGCATTAGAGACAACCGCATTCACTTTAAATAGGGCACCACGCAATTCCGTTGAGACGACACTGTATGAACTATGGTTTAGAGAAACCTAAGCTGTCATTTCTTAAAAGTTTGGGGCTGCGACGCTTATGTGGAAAAGTTTCAGGCTGATAAGCTCGAACCCAAAGCGGATAAATGCATCTTCATAGAATACCCAAAACAGTTGGGTATACCTCCTATTTCAGATCTGGAAGCAAAAGTGATTGTTTCTAGAAACGGGTCCTTTCTCGAGGAAAAGTTTCTCTCGAAAGAATTGAGTGGGAGGATGGTGGAGACTTGATGAGGTTATGAACCGTCACTTCAACTAGTGTGTAGCAGGTCACAAGAAGTTGTTCCTGTGGCACCTACACCAATTGAAGTGGAAGCCTATGATAGTGATCATGAAACTTCGGATCAAGTCACTACCAAACCTCGTAGGACAACAAGGATGCGTACTACTTCAGAGTGGTACGTAATCCTGTCTTGGAAGTCATGTTGCTAGACAACAATGAACCTACGAGCTATGGAGAAGCGATGGTGGGCCCAGATTCCGATGAATGGCTCTAGGACATAAAATCCGAGAGAGGATCCATGTATAAAACAAAGTATAGACTTTGGAAGAACTACTTGATGGTCGTAAGGCTGTTGGGTACAGATGGATTTTAAAGGGAAAACGGACAATGATGGTAAGTATCACCATTAAGAAAGCTAGACTTGTCGTTAAGATGTTCTCTGACAAGTTCAAGGAGTTGACTACGATGAGACTTTCTCACTCGTAGCGATGCTAAGACTCTGTTAGAATTATATTAGCAGTTACTGCATTATTTATGAAATCTTGCAGATAGGATGTCAAAACATTGTTTCCTCGGCGATTTTCTTGAGGAAAGGTTGTATGTGATACAACCCAAAGGTTTTGTCAATCCTGAAAGATGCTAACAAGTATGCAAAGCTCCAGCAATCCTTCAAAGGACTGGGGTAAGCACCTCGGAGATGGAATGTACGCTTTGATGAGATGATCAAAGATTTTGGGTTTATACAAAGTTTATGGGAAACTTGTATTTCCAAAGAAGTGAGTGGGAGCACCATAGAATTTTTGATGAGTATATGTTGTTAACATATTGTTGATCAGAAATGATGTAGAATTTCTGGAAAGCATACAAGGTTATTTGAAAAGTGTTTTTCAATGGAAAACCTGGATTAAGCTACTTGAACATTGAGCATCAAGATCTATAAGGATAGATCAAAAACGCTTAATAGTACTTTCAAATGAATACATACCGTGACAAGATTTTGAAGGAGTTCAAAATAGATCAGCAAAGAAGGAGTTCTTGGCTGTGTTACAAGGTGTGAGTATTGAGTAAGACTCAAGACCTGACCACGGCAGAAGAGAGAGAAAGGACGAAGGTCGTCCCCTATGCTTTAGACGTAGGCTCTACAGTATGCTATGCTGTGTACCGCACCTGAAGTGTGCCTTGCCATGAGTCAGTCAAGGGGTACAAGAGTGATCCAGGAATGGATCACATGACAGCGGTCGAACTTATCCTTAGTAACTAGTGGACTAAGGAATTTTCTCGATTATGGAGGTGGTAAAAGAGTTCGTCGTAAAGGGTTACGTCGATGCAAACTTTGACACTAATCCGGATGACTCTGAGTAGTAAACCGGATTCGTATAGTAGAGCAGTTATTTGGAATAGCTCCAAGTAGCACGTGGTAGCTGCATCTACAAGATGACATAGAGATTTATAAAGCACACACGGATCTGGAAGGTTCAGACCCATTGACTAAAAACCTCTCTCACAAGCGAGATAAGAACAAACCCCATGGGTGTTGGATTCATTACAATCACATAGTGATGTGAACTAGATTATTGACTCTAGTGCAAGTGGGAGACTGTTGGAAATATGCCCTAGAGGCAATAATAAAATGGTTATTATTGTATTTCCTTGTTCATGATAATTATCTATTGTTCATGCTATAATTGTATTAACTGGAAACCGTAATACATGTGTGAATACATAGACCACAACATGTCCCTAGTAAGCCTCTAGTTGACTAGCTCGTTGATCAATAGATGGTTATGGTTTCCTGAGCATGGACATTGGATGTCATTGATAACGGGATCACATCATTAGGAGAATGATGTGATGGACAAGACCCAATCCTAAGCATAGCACAAGATCGTGTAGTTCGTTTGCTAAGAGCTTTTCTAATGTCAAGTATCATTTCCTTAGACCATGAGATTGTGCAACTCCCGGATACCGTAAGAATGCTTTGGGTGTACCAAACGTCACAACGTAACTGGGTGGCTATAAAGGTACACTACAGGTATCTCCGAAAGTGTCTGTTGGGTTGGTACGAATCGAGACTGGGATTTGTCACTCCGTATGACGGAGAGGTATCTCTGGGCCCACTCGGTAATGCATCATCATAATGAGCTCAATGTGACTAAGTAGTTATTCACGGGATCATGCATTACGGAACGAGTAAAGTGACTTGCCGATAACGAGATTGAACGAGGTATTGGGATACCGGCGATCGAATCTCGGGCAAGTAACATACCGATTGACAAAGGGAATTGTATACGGGATTGATTGAATCCCCGAAATCGTGGTTCATCCGATGAGATCATCGTGGAACATGTGGGAGCCAACATGGGTATCCAGATCCCGCTGTTGGTTATTGGCCGGAGAACGTCTCGGTCATGTCTACATGGTTCCCGAACCCGTAGGGTCTACACACTTAAGGTTCGATGACGCTAGGGTTATAGGGAATAGATATACATGGTTACCGAATGTTGTTCGTGTTGGGGAACGTAGCAGAAATTCAAAATTTTATACGCATCACCAAGATCAATCTATGGAGTAATCTAGCAACGAGGGGAAGGGGAGTGCATCTACATACCCTTGTAGATCATGATGCGGAAGCGTTGCAAGAACGCGGATGAAGGAGTCGTACTCGTAGCGATTCAGATCGCGGTTGATTCCGATCTAAGCGCCGAACCACGGCGCCTCCGCGTTCAACACACGTGCAGCCCGGTGACGTCTCCCACGCCTTGATCCAGCAAGGAGAGAGGGAGAGGTTGGGGAAGACTCCGTCCAGCAGCAGCACGACGGCGTGGTGATGATGGAGGAGCGTGGCAATCCTGCAGGGCTTCGCCAAGCACCGCGGGAGAGGAGGAGGAAGAGGGGTAGGGCTGCGCCAAGAGAGAGATGTTCTCGTGTGTATGGCAGCCCCAAACCCCCACTATATATAGGGGAGGGGAGGGGTGCGCCCCCATCTAGGGTTTCCCCCCCAAGGGGTCCGGCCAGCCCTAGATGCATCTAGGGGGGCGGCGAGAGGGGGAGAGAGGTGGGCGCACCACTAGGTGGGCCTTAGGCCCATCTGAGCCTAGGGTTTCCCCTTCCCACCTTTGTGGGAGGCGCACCAGCCCACCTAGGGGCTGGTCCCTTCCCACACTTGGCCCACGCAGCCCTCTGGGGCCGCTGGCCCCACCTGGTGGACCCCCGGGAACCTCCCGGTGGTCCCGGTACGTTACCGATAGCACCCGAAACTTTTTCGGTGACCAAAACAGGACTTCCCATATATAAATCTTTACCTCCGGACCATTCCGGAACTCCTCGTGACGTCCGGGATCTCATCCGGACTTCGAACAACATTCGGTAACCACGTATATCTATTCCCTATAACCCTAGCGTCATCGAACCTTAAGTGTGTAGACCCTACGGGTTCGGGAACCATGCAGACATGACCGAGACGTTCTCCGGTCAATAACCAACAGCGGGATCTGGATACCCATGTTGGCTCCCACATGTTCCACGATGATCTCATCGGATGAACCACGATGTCGGGGATTCAATCAATCCCGTATTCAATTCCCTTTGTCAATCGGTATGTTACTTGCCCGAGATTCGATCGTCGGTATCCCGATACCTTGTTCAATCTCGTTACCGGCAAGTCTCTTTACTCGTTCCGTAACACATCATCCCGTGATCAACTCCTTGGTCACATTGTGCACATTATGATGATGTCCTACCGAGTGGGCCCAGAGATACCTCTCCGTTTACACGGAGTGACAAATCCCAGTCTTGATTCGTGCCAACCCAACAGACACTTCCGGAGATACCCGTAGTGCACCTTTATAGCCACCCAGTTACATTGTGACGTTTGGTACACCCAAAGCATTCCTACGGTATCCGGGAGTTGCACAATCTCATGGTCTAAGGAAATGATACTTGACATTAGAAAAGCTCTTAGCAAACTAACTACACGATCTTGTGCTAGGCTTAGGATTAGGTCTTGTCCATCACATCATTCTCCTAATGATGTGATCCCGTTATCAACGACATCCAATGTCCATGGTCAAGAAACCGTAACCATCTATTGATCAACGAGCTAGTCAACTAGAGGCTTACTAGGGACATGGTGTTGTCTATGTATCCACACATGTATCTGAGTCTCTTATCAATACAATTTTAGCATGGATAATAAACGATTATCATGAACAAGGAAATATGATAATAACCAATTTATTATTGCCTCTAGGGCATATTTCCAACAGTCTCCCACTTGCACTAGAGTCAATAATCTAGTTCACATCACCATGTGATTAACACTCACAGGTCACATCACCATGTGACCAACATCCAAGAGTTTACTAGAGTCAACAATCTAGTTCACATCACTATGTGATTAACACTCAATGAGTTCTGGTCTGATCATGTTATGCTTGTGAGAGAGGTTATTAGTCAACGGGTCTGAACCTTTCAGATCCGTGTGTGCTTTACGAATATCTATGTCATCTTGTGGATGCTACCACGCGCTACTTGGAGCCATTTCAAATAACTGCTCTACTATACGAATCCGGTTTACTACTCAGAGTCATCCGGATTAGTGTCAAAGTTCGCATCGACGTAACCCTTTACGACGAACTCCTTTTCACCTCCATAATCGAGAAAATTCCTTAGTCCACTAGATACTAAGGATAAGTTCGACCGCTATCATGTGATCCATTCCTGGATCACTATTGTACCCCTTGACCAACTCATGGCAAGGCACACTTCATGTGCGGTACACAACATAGCATACTGTAGAGCCTACGTCTAAAACATAGGGGACGACCTTCGTCCTTTCTCTCTCTTCTGCTGTGGTCAGGTCTTGAGTCTTACTCAATACTCACACCTTGTAACACAGCCAAGAACTCCTTCTTTTCTGATCTATTTTGAACTCTTCCAAAATCATGTCAAGGTGTGCGTTCTTTGAAAATATCATCAGGCGTCTTGATCTATCTCTACAGATCTTGATGCCCAATATGTAAGCAGCTTTATCCAGGTCTTCCTTTGAAAAACCCCTTTCAAACAACCCTTTATGCTTTCCAGAAATTTTATATCATTTCGGATCAACAATATGTCATTCACATATACTTATCAGAAATGTTGTAGCGCTCCCACTCACTTTATTGTAAATACAAGTTTCTAACAAACTTTGTATAAACCCAAAAACTTTGATCACTCCATCAAAGCGTATATTCTGACTCCGAGATGCTTGCTCTAATCCATGGAAGGATCGCTGGAGCTAGCATACCTTTCAGCATCCTTAGGATCGACAAAACCTTTCTGATTGTATCACATACAACCTTTCCTTACGAAAACGGGTAAGGAAACTTGTTTTGACATCCATCTGCCAGATTTCATAAATGCAGCTAATGCTAACATGATTCCGACGGACTTAAGCATCGCGACGGATGAGAAAATCTCATCGTAGTCAACTCCTTGAACTTGTGAAAATACTCTTTGCCACAAGTCGAGCTTCATAGACGGTAACCTTACCGTCCACGTCCGTCTTCTTCTTAAAGATCCATTTATCTCAATGGCTTGCCGATCATCGGGCAAGTTCACCAAAGTCCATGCTTTGTTCTGATACATGGATCCTATCTCGGATTTCATGGCTTCTAACCATTTGTCGGAATATGGGCCCACCATCGCTTCTCCATAGCTCGTAGGTTCATTGTTGTCTAGCAACATGACTTCCAAGACAGGATCACGCATTACTCTGAAGTAGTACGCATCCTCGTCGTCCTACGAGGTTTGGTAGTGACTTGATCCGAAGTTTCATGATCACTATCATAAGCTTCCACTTCAATTGGTGTAGGTGCCACAGGAACAACTTCCTGTGCCTTGCTACACACTAGTTGAAGTTATGGTTCAATAACCTCATCAAGTCTCCACCATCCTCCCACTCAATTCTTTCGAGAGAAACTTTTCCTCGAGAAAGGACTCGTTTCTAGAAGCAATTACTTTTGCTTCCAGATCTGAAATAGGAGGTATACCCAATTGTTTTGGGTATTCTATGAAGATGCATTTATCCGCTTTGGGTTCGAGCTTATCAGCCTGAAACTTTTTCACATAAGCATTGCAGCCCCAAACTTTTAAGAAACGACAACTTAGGTTTCTCTAAACGGTGTCGTCTCAACGGAATTGCGTGGTGCCCCTTTTTAAAGTGAATGCGGTTGTCTCTAATGCCTAACCCATAAACGATAGTGGTAATTCGATAAGAGACATCATGGTATGCACCATATCCAATAGGGTGCAGTTATGATGTTCGGACACACCATCACATTGTGGTGTTCTAGGCGGTATTAATTGTGAAACACTTTCCACAATGTCTTAATTGTGTGCCAAACTCGTAACTCAGATATCTCTATGATCATATCATAGACATTTTATCCTCTTGTCACGACGATCTTCGATTTCACTCTGAAATTACTTGAACCTTTCAATAATTCAGACTTGTGTTTCATCAAGTAAATATTCTCAGCATCTACTCAAATCATCTGTGAAGTAAGAACATATCGATATCCACTGCGTGCCTCAGCACTCATTGGACTGCACACATCAAATGTATTACTTCCAACAAGTTGCTCTCTTGTTCCATCTTACTGAAAACGAGGCTTTTCAGTCATCTTGCCCATGTGGTATGATTTGCATGTCTCAAGTGATTCAAAATCAAGTGAGTCCAAACGATCCATCTGCATGGAGTTTCTTCACGCATATATACCAATAGACATGGTTCGCATGTCTCAATCCTTTCAAAAACGAGTGAGTCCAAAGATCCATCTACATGGAGCTTCTTCATGCGTTCTATACCAATATGACTCAAATGGCAGTGCCACAAGTATGTGGTACTATCATTACTATTTTATATCTTTTGGCACGAACATGTGTATCACTGCGATCGAGATTCATTTTAGGTGCAAGACCATTGAAGGTATTATTCAAATAAACAGAGTAACCATTATTCTCCTTAAATGAATAACCGTATTGCGATAAACATAATCCAATCATGTTTATGCTCAACGCAAACACCAAATAACAATTATTTAGGTTTAACACCAATCTTGATGGTAGAGGGAGCATGCGATGCTTGATCAAATCAACCTTGGAAACACTTCCAACACATATCGTCATCTCACCTTTAGCTAGTCTCCGTTTATTCCGCAGCTTTTATTTCGAGTTACTAACACTTAGCAACCGAACCGGTATCTAATACCCTGGTGCTGCTAGGAGTACTAGTAAAGTACACATTCATATAATGTATATCAAATATACTTCTGT
Organism: Triticum aestivum; assembly: GCF_018294505.1. NCBI lineage: Eukaryota > Viridiplantae > Streptophyta > Magnoliopsida > Poales > Poaceae > Triticum > Triticum aestivum. The sequence continues at coordinate 272,702,076 of NC_057814.1, read as the reverse complement.
CGACCTTGCCTGCCTTCTCATCTACCAAGTATCTAGGGCAGTTTTGCTTCAGTGACCGTTTCCCTCATTACAGAAGCACTTAGTCTCGGGTTTGGGTTCAACCTTGGGATTCTTTACTAGAGCAGCAAATGATTTGCCGTTTCATGAAGTATCCATTTTTGCCCTTGCCCTTCTTGAAACTAGTGGTTTTACCAACCATCAACAATTGATGCTCCTATTTGATTTCTACTTTCGCAGTGTCAAACATTGCGAATAGCTCAAGAATCATCATCTATCCCTGATATGTTATAGTTCATCACGAAGCTCTAATAGCTTGGTGGCAGTGACTATGGAGAACCATCACTATCTCATCTGGAAGATTAACTCCCACTCGATTCAAGCGATTGCAGTACTCAGACAATCTGAGCACATGCTCAACGATTGAGCTTTTCTCCCTCAGTTTCAGGCTTAAGAAACTTGTCAGAGGTCTCATACCTCTTGACGTGGGCACTAGTCTGAAATCCAATTTCATTCTTCGGAACATCTCATATGTTCTGCGACGTTTCAAAACCGTCTTTGGTGCCACAATTCTAAACCGTTAGCAATACGCACTGAACTATCACGTAGTCATCAAAACGTGTATGTCAGATGTTTCGTAACATCTACAGACGACGCTCGAGGTTCAGCACACCGAGCGATGCATTAAGGACATAAGCCTTCTGTGCAGCAATGAGGACAATCCTCAGTTTACGGACCCAGTCCGCATAATTGCTACTATCAACTTTCAACTAAATTTTCTCTAGGAACATATCTTAGTAGAACTAAAGCGTAAGCTATGACATAATTTGCAAAGACCTTTTGACTATGTTCATGATAATTAAGTTCATCTGATTAATGAACTCCCACTCAGATAGACATCCCTCTAGTCATCTAAGTGATACATGATCCGAGTCAAACTAGGCCGTGTCCGATCATCATGTGAGACGGACTAGTCATCATCGGTGATCATCTCCATGTTGATCGCATCTACTATACAACTCATGTTCGACCTTTCGATCTCTTGTGTTCCGAGGCCATGTCTGTACATGCTAGGCTCGTCAAGTCAACCTAAGTGTTTCGCATGTGTTCCGAGGCCATGTCTGTACATGCTAGGCTCGTCAACACCCGTTGTATTTGAACGTTAGAATCTATCACACCCGATCATCACGTGGTGCTTCGAAACAACGACCTTCGCAACGGTGCACAGTTAGGGGGAACACGTCTCTTGAAATTTTAGTGAGGGATCATCTTATTTATGCAACCGTCGTTCTAAGCAAATAAGATGTAAACATGACAAACATCACATGCAAATCATAAAGTGACGTGATATGGCCAATATCATCTTGCGCCTGTGATCTCCATCTTCGAGGCGCGACATGATCACCTTCGTCACCGGCATGACACCATGATCTCCATTATCATGATCTCCATCATCGTGTCTTCATGAATTTGTCTCGCCAACTATTACTTCTACTACTATGGCTAACGGTTAGCAATAAAGTAAAGTAATTACATGGCGTTTTCATTGACATGCAGGTCATACAATAAATTAAGACAACTCCTATGGCTCCTGCCGGTTGTCATACTCATCGACATGCAAGTCGTGATTCCTATTACAAGAACATGATCAATCTCATACATCACATATATCATTCATCACATCCTTTTGGCCATATCACATCACATAGCATACCCTGCAAAAACAAGTTAGACGTCCTCTAATTGTTGTTGCATGTTTTACGTGGCTGCTATGGGTTTCTAGCAAGAACGTTTCTTACCTACGCAAAAGCCACAACGTGATATGCCAATTTCTATTTACCCTTCATAAGGACCCTTTTCATCGAATCCGATCCGACTAAAGTGGGAGAGACAGACACCCGCTAGCCACCTTATGCATCAAGTGCATGTCAGTCGGTGGAACCTGTCTCACGTAAGTGTACGTGTAAGGTCGGTCCGGGCCGCTTCATCCCACGATGCCGCCGAATCAAGATAAGACTAGTAACGGCAAGTAAATTGACAACATCGACGCCCACAACTACTTTGTGTTCTACTCATGCATAGAAACTACGAATAGACCTAGCTCATGATGCCACTGTTGGGGAACGTAGCAGAAATTCAAAATTTTCTACGCATCACCAAGATCAATCTATGGAGTAATCTCGCAACGAGGGGAAGGGGAGTGCATCTACATACCCATGTAGATCGTGATGCGGAAGCGTTGCAAGAACGCGCATGAAGGAGTCGTACTCGTAGCGATTCAGATCGCGGTTGATTCCGATCTAAGCGCCGAACCACGGCGCCTCCGCGTTCAACACACGTGCAGCCCGGTGACGTCTCCCACGCCTTGATCCAGCAAGGAGAGAGGGAGAGGTTGGGGAAGACTCCGTCCAGTAGCAGCACGACGGCGTGGTGGTGATGGAGGAGCGTGGCAATCCTGCAGGGCTTCGCCAAGCACCGCGGGAGAGGAGGAGGAAGAGGGGTAGGGCTGCGCCAAGAGAGAGATGTTCTCGTGTGTATGGCAGCCCCAAACCCCCACTATATATAGGGGAGGGGGAGGGGGTGCGCCCCCATCTAGGGTTTCCCCCCCAAGGGGTGCGGCCAGCCCTAGATGCATCTAGGGGGGCGGCCAGAGGGGGAGAGAGGGGGGCGCACCACTAGGTGGGCCTTAGGCCCATCTGAGCCTAGGGTTTCCCCTTCCCACCTTCCCTGCGCCTTGGGCCCCTTTGTGGGAGGCGCACCAGCCCACCTAGGGGCTGGTCCCTTCCCACACTTGGCCCACACAGCCCTCTGGGGCCAGTGGCCCCACCTGGTGGACCCCCGGGACCCTCCCGGTGGTCCCGGTACGTTACCGATAGCACCCGAAACTTTTCCGGTGACCAAAACAGGACTTCCCATATATAAATCTTTACCTCCGGACCATTCCGGAACTCCTCGTGACGTCCGGGATCTCATCCGGGACTCCGAACAACATTAGGTAACCACGTATATCTATTCCCTATAACCCTAGCGTCATCGAACCTTAAGTGTGTAGACCCTACGGGTTCGGGAACCATGCAGACATGACCGAGACGTTCTCCGGTCAATAACCAACAGCGGGATCTGGATACCCATGTTGGCTCCCACATGTTCCACGATGATCTCATCGGATGAACCATGATGTCGGGGATTCAATCAATCCCGTATTCAATTCCCTTTGTCAATCGGTATGTTACTTGCCCGAGATTTGATCGTCGGTATCCCGATACCTTGTTCAATCTCGTTACCGGCAAGTCTCTTTACTCGTTCCGTAACACATCATCCCGTGATCAACTCCTTGGTCACATTGTGCACATTATGATGATGTCCTACCGAGTGCCCAGAGATACCTCTCCGTTTACACGGAGTGACAAATCCCAGTCTCGATTCGTGCCAACCCAACAGACACTTTCGGAGATACCCGTAGTGCACCTTTATAGCCACCCAGTTACGTTGTGACGTTTGGTACACCCAAAGCATTCCTACGGTATCTGGGAGTTGCACAATCTCATGGTCTAAGGAAATGATACTTGACATTAGAAAAGCTCTTAGCAAACGAACTACACGATCTTGTGCTAGGCTTAGGATTGGGTCTTGTCCATCACATCATTCTCCTAATGATGTGATCCCGTTATCAACGACATCCAATGTCCATGGTCAGGAAACCGTAACCATCTATTGATCAACGAGCTAGTCAACTAGAGGCTTACTAGGGACATGGTGTTGTCTATGTATCCACACATGTATCTGAGTTTCCTATCAATACAATTTTAGCATGGATAATAAACGATTATCATGAACAAGGAAATATGATAATAACCAATTTATTATTGCCTCTAGGGCATATTTCCAACAGTTCGGAGTCCCGGATGAGATCCCGAACGTCACGAGGAGTTCCGGAATGGTCCGGAGGTAAAGAATAATATATAGGAAGTGAGGTTTTGGCCACCGGAAGAGTTTCGGTCGTCACCGGTAATGTACCGGGACCACTGGAGGGTTCCGGGGGTCTACCGGGAGGGGCCACCAACCCCGGAGGCCTGCGTGGGCCAAGTGTGGGAAGGGACCGGCCCCTAGGTGGGCTGGTGCGCCTCCCACAAGAGGCCCAAGGCGCAGGGAAGGGGGGAAGGGGGGAAACCCTAGGCGCATATGGGCCTAAGGCCCACCCTAGGGCGCACCCCCCTCTCTCCCCCTCTTGGCCGCCCCCTCCATCCAATCTAGGGCTGGCCGCCACCCCTAGGGGTGGGAACCCTAGAGGGGGCGCACCCTCCTCCCCTCCTCCTATAAATAGTGGGGGTTTTGGGGCTGCAGAAGACACGAGTCTCCCTCTCTCTTGGCGCAGCCCTACCCCTCTCCCTCCTCGTCTCTCGCGGTGCTTGGCGAAACCCTGCTAGAGTGCCACGCTCCTCCACCACCACCACGCCGTCGTGCTGCTGCTGGACGGAGTCTTCCCCAACCTCTCCCTCTCCCTTGCTGGATCAAGGCGCGGGAGACGTCACCGGGCTCCATGTGTGTTGAACGCGGAGGCACCGTTGTTCGGTGCTTAGATCGGATTCGGACGCGATCTGAATCGCTTCGTGTACGACTCCACCGACCGCGTTCTTGCAACGCTTCCGTATCGCGATCTTCAAGGGTATGAAGATGCACTCCCCTCTCTCTCGTTGCTAGTTAATCCATAGATTGATCTTGGTGATGCGTAGAAAATTTTGAATTTCTGCTACGTTCCCCAACACAACCGTCTACACCAAGCGGAGGTCGTCCAGTAACTGCGACATCCTGAGGACTACATCGACAAGCCAGAGGGATACGACTAAGCATCGCCGGAGCGACGGACGTACCGCTCCACCCTTCTATTTTACCACATCATCACCGACCTTCCTGGCGAGGAGGTCTCCACCATCGACCTTGATGCACCATGGGAGCTCTACTTCGAAGCCACCTCCCGCACGGACGCCGACGCTGACAGAGCCCCAAGGCGAAGGGCAGGTGCAGGTTTGGTGTTCAAGACGCCGCAAGGAGGAGTGATGCACCACTCATTCTCCCTCCTCAAAGAAGAATGCTCGAATAATGAAGTGGAGTATGGCTCTCATCTTCGGCCTCCTCCTGGCGCTCTTCATGGAAGTGTGTTCTTTGCGGCCGTTCGGTGACTCCCAACTCATTGTTCGTCAAGTCAATGACATCTATGAAGTTCGCAAGCTTGAACTGGTGCCGTACTACACTGCGGCCCGGAACCTCATGAAAAAATTTCAACACATCGAAGTTCTCCATGTCCCGCGAAGCAGAAATGCGCCTGCTGATGCCTTGGCAAAACTAGCGGCAACATTGGTGCTCCCAGATAATAAAACCATGCAGGTAAATGTTGAAGAAAGGTGGCTCCTCCAAGATGTTCTGGAGCTTATCCCGGCGGAGTACGAAGTCAACACCGACATGACGAACGCCGTGGAGGAAGACGAGTGGCGGTGTCCTTTACAGGCGGTCCCATGGACAGGAAGTCCTACTTCGGTGCGTTAACCAAGGTGAAGCCGAGAAGATCCTCCAGGAGATGAACCATGGAGTCTGCGGCGGGCACCAAGGAGGAGCTAAGATGTATCATAGCATATGTCTTGCAGGATACTACTGGCCTGGCGTCATGGTGGACTGCCTTCGGGTGGCCAGGTCATGTCACAACTGTGAAGTACATGGCGACTTCAAGCACCAGCCGCCGGTCCCGCTTCACCCTACCGTTCCCTCTTGGCCATTTGATGCCTGGGGAATCGACGTCATCAGCCTCATCGACCCTCCATCATCCAGGGGGCATCGCTTCATCCTCGCCGCGACGGACTACTTCTCCAAATGGGTGGAAGTTGTTCCACTATGGGAGGTGAAGAGCGACAACGTCATCAACTTCTTAGAGCGAAATATCATATATCGCTTTGGGATTCCGCACCGCATCACCTCCGACAATGCCAAGGCCTTCAAGTCCAACAAGATGTACAGGTTCATTGAGAAGTACAAGATCAAGTGGAACTACTCCACCGGCTACTACCCTCAAGCCAACGGGGCGATCGAAGCCTTCAACAAGACGCTCGGCAAGATACTCAAGAAGACGGTGACAAGGCACAAGAGAGACTGGCACGATCGTCTCTTCGAGTCCTTATGGGCGTACCACGTTACAGTCCGTACCCCGACACAGGCTACTCCATTCTCTCTCGTTTACGGGAGTGAAGCCATCCTGCCACTGGAGGTCTAGCTACCCTGTTTACGGGTGGCTCTCCAGGAAGGACTCACCTAAGATGAACAGGTACAACTTCATTACCAAGAGTTGGACGCCCTTGAAGAGGAGCGACTTCATGCCCTGCAAAACTTGGAGCTCTACCGCCAGAACATGGTGAGAGCCTACGACAAGCCCGTCAAGCAACGCGTATTTCGGAAGGGCGAGTTGGTCCTCGTGCTCCGTCGACCCATCGTCATCACGCACAAGACAAATGGGAAGTTCGAGCCAAAGTGGGAAGGACCATATGTCGTCGAGCAAGTCTACGACGGGGGTGCATACTAGCTGGTTGATTCCCAGGGAGCCCGGCCTATGCCCCCAATCAACGGAAGGTTCCTAATTTTTTTTCTTAAAATGTTGCCTCTTTCGTTGCCTTTTTTCCTTGGGGAGACCCTTTTCAGTGGGCTATCGGATCCATGATGCACTCTTCGTTGCACGTTGTGGATATTTTCTTGGTCTCCCCAATTTTAATGGACTCAGTCCAACAAAAAAGATGGCTTTCCCCTACCACATCATGTTGTTGATTGACGTTTTGGCTACCCTAGGACTTGTTGGAGGGTGGCACAATGTGTCAAGTTGCAGGCAGAGTGGCTCCTACATGCACAATGCACGACACGTATCAGGCGTATGCTTCCGGAGGCAGCGGAGATGATTATTTGCGCACTTCTGAGCGCCGAGACCCCGCGCCCATCATGTTTCCCCGCATGCTTCATGTTCGTGGAGGCTCGCATCCCAGGGGAGACTATAGGAAAAGATTCATGGTGGCTACCTGGCCCAATGCAATTCGGTTCGGTGCCTAGCCATATGACAACTCTGGGATACGCCACCAAAAAGCTCCAGATAAAATGCCAGAGGGTTTTCTTAGTCCACAGAGGTGAACAGGTGCCTTCCAAGTTCTCAAGGTGGGTCTTCGAGAAATCATGGAAGAAGAATCCTCAGGAAGTGCAAGCAGAATCCACAAAAGTGCAAGCAAGTTCATGAAGTCTGCGGCCAATCAATCAATCCGCACAAAAAAAACAATCCTGAATCTCCAAGAAGCAATTAAAAAAATCACCAAGAGTCCAAGAAGTAGTCAAGTTTGAAAGAACATGCGGTGCCCCCATGTTTGGTTTTGGTAATTGATGACAATCTCTATGGACTAATGGTTGCCTTGAGTTATATTTGAAGGATTTGTCCATAGGAATTTCTTGAAGTTCATGTGTTGGTTTCAAGGAGTTTATGTGGTGACCAAGGTGTTATTAAGTAATTACCCAAAGATTGGTCATGTGAGAGTTGAGCTTATTGCAAGCATGTCTTGGAGAAGAAGATTGTGTGATCATTCATGTATATCTTCAAGACATCATCCAAATGAAGAGAGTTGAAAAGATTCAAGGTTGATCAAGACTAAGTCAAGAGTGAATCAACTTGATCAACTCACAAAGCGTAGAAGATGTACCGAGAGGGATCAAGCGATCCCATGGTGTGGTAAGCATTGTCAATTACGCTTTGTGTACTAACCCATGATCTTCGTGAGAGTTCTTTGTGGGGTTAGGTTGCGGTTTGCAAGTTCAAGTGAAGCATCATGAAGAGATCAAATGCTTGAAGCTTGCCGTCCATTGTGGTGACAATGGACTTGTGAAGATATTGCGGTGTGCAAGTTCAAGTGAAGCATCATGAAGAGATCAAATGCTTGAAGCTTGCCATCCATTGTGGTGACAATGGACTTGTGAAGATGTGAGGAAGAGTGGCTCACCCATAGTGGAGTATGGGGGAGCAATCAACTAGTCTTCATCGAGCCAACGCAACCAAGAAAGGTGGTCCAACTTGAGGGAGTCAACATCGTCATCATCTAGCTCAAGTGGACCATGTCCAAGGCAAAGGTTTGCCCTTGACAGGTTTTCTATTTTACCGGTCTCATGATGGTAGTTGGGAGACCGGGTTATAGGATCGATTGCCGTACTATCAAGGGAGGCTCTCGATGAGTAGCTTGATCGTATCATTCGTAGAGAGCTCAAACCATTGCATCCTTGCATCATCTTTCTTGGTTCTTGTTTGCTTCTCTTTGTGAGTTTTGGAGCTTATGGTCATCTTGATGACAAGCTCGAGTTCATCGAAAACGGAGTTCACTCGCATCTTCTATGATGTTTTCAATGTTGGAGGTTATGCCGGTTCTTCTCGGTCGGAGGTTTCACTCCTCTATTTGTTTTGATGCTACTCGTCGTCCTGTTTCCAACAAGCTTGAGTTTGCTCAATTCGGAGCTCATTTGCAGAAGTTATGGCAGTTTTGGTTTCCCGTGGAGTATACTTGTTTTCGTGGTAGTGGCTTTAGGATGGCGCCAGCGGTAGTACTGCGGTACCCAGCGGTAGTACCGCTTGGGAGTCACAGGCGGCAGTACCGCTCCGCAGCGGTAGTACCGCCGGTGGGTCCTCAGCAGTAGTACCGCTGCGGTACCAGGCCCCTACCGCGCCGACTCGAGGGGTCATTTTTCGTGTCGGATTGTGCGGTACTTCGTAGCGACAGTAGAGCGGCAGTGCCGCTCATGAGCGGTAGTACCGCCCTACCACCGCGGCAGTACCGCTCGAGTCCGTATCTCTCCTGCCCTCCTAACCCACGATAGTACCGCTCGGGGGAGCGGTAGTACCGCTGTTCTCAGCGGTAGTACCGCTGCCTTATGCGGTAGTACCGCCCTCTGCGGGGCTGTTTTGGGGGGTAACGGTTGGATTTTCCCCCTCCTATAAAAGGGGGTCTTCTTCCCCAATGAACCTTATCTTTTGAGCTCGTGTTCTTCCCCCATTGTTGACCTTCTTCGAGCTTGCTAACTCTCAATCCCTCCATGGATTCTTGATAGTTTTTGAGGGAAAAGAGAGAGGAGATCTAGATCCACATTTCCACCAATCACTTTCTCCTCTATGTGAGGGGAACCCCTTGGATCTAGATCTTGGAGTTCTTGGTGTTCTCCTCCTTGTTCTTCCTCTCATTTTCCTACCTAGCATTAGTTGCTTCGGTGGGATTTGAGAGAGAAGGACTTGGGCACTCCGTGTGCCCTTGCCATTGCATTTGTGCATCGGTTTGAGTTCTCCACGGTGATACGTGGAAGTTACAAGTTGAGAAGCTTATTACTCTTGGGTGCTTGGTACCCTTGAGCTTGTTCCTCTTGGGTGCTTGGGCGCCCTAGACGGTTGGTGGTGTTCGGAGCTCAATCATTGTGGTGTAAAGCTCCGGGCAAGCGTCGGGGTCTCCAATTAGGTTGTGGAGATCGCCCCGAGCAATTTGACGGGTACCGGTGACCGCCCGCAAGGGTTGCCAAAGTGTACGGGTTCGGTGACCGCCCCCAAGGGTTGCCATTTGTACGGGTTCGGTGACCGCCCTCAAGGGTCCCTTAGTGGAATCACGGCATCTTGCATTGTGTGAGGGCGTGAGGAGATTACGGTGGCCCTAGTGCCTTCTTGGGGAGCATTGTGCCTCCACACCGCTCCAAACGAAGATTAGCATCCGCAAGGGTGTGAACTTCAGGATACATCATCGTCTCCACGTTCCTCGGTTATCTCTTACCCGAGACCTTTACTTATGCACTTTACTTTGTGATAGCCTTATTGTTTCTTGTCATATATCTTGCTATCACCTAGTTGTTTATCTTGCTTAGCATAAGTTGTTGGTGCACATAGGTGAGCCTAGTTGTTGTAGGTTTTGTGCTTGTCAAATTAACCGCTAGGTTTATTCCGCATTTGTTCAAGCCTAAACCGTAATTATTTTAAAGCGCCTATTCACCCCCCCCTTTAGGCGACATCCACGATCTTTCAAAGTTGTCCCAAGCAGTAAGAGACACACTGGAAAGAAGGCGGAAGGTAGATGTTCACCACCCCTCAATAAGGCATGAAGAAAAATCGCCAAGCTGTTCTCTCAAAACCATCCACCCTGAACCTACCATACCCAAGTCTCCGGGTTCATGAGGCATGCGCAGGGGGCATGGCGGGCTGTGGGGCCCCTCTGCACGATGATGGGCTAGAATATGAATTTCTGTTGCCTCTCAGAAGCATCCCGAAATACGGCATCTTCATACACGTACACCGAGGCTTATGCAGTTGTTGAGTCGTAATCGTCATGGTATTTCGACGATTCCTGGTGACAAGTCCTTTGGTAGCCTTCTCAGATGTCACACATATAGCTGGTGTATAACGGGAAAGCCCACATTTTAAAAACCAACCAAACCTCCTTTTTTTCCTCTTGGTTCGCTTTGTTTTGTTGGGTGTTTCTAGTTGTTGCGCTTCCCCAACGTCTTTTGCAGCCAATGAAGAGGTACTTCTCGGCGTTGCTGATGACAACCCGACGTCGAGTCTCTACACCAACCAACAACACAGGCATCGGGGGCAATCCCATATGCCTGTGGACGTCGATGATATCCCGACATCGATCTGCTAATGCCGACGGCATCCCGGCAACCAATCATCTGCACCAACATGAACAAGGGGTGCAGGAAGGAGGCACCTGAGCTCATAAGGGTGGTGCCGATGTCACTCCGGTACCCTGTCTCCAACAACAATGAAGCTTGGGGGCAATATCATCCCTCGATCATCCATAAGGCCGATGGTGTCCCGGCATACCCCCTGGTGAAACGCCATTCATGGTGAAACAGAGTTGTCGATGGTCTACCGACGCCTCACCTACATCGTCATATGAAGATCACGGGAGCAGTGTAATGCGCCAGTGCGGCCAGCATGAATCTGTGAAACCCTCCGATCCAGTCGGCTGGCACCGCAGCAGCTAGGCGGTCACGACGAGCTCGGTAAATGCTATTTTGTTTTCAGGACCGGGCATGTTGTTTCGCCACAAAATGAAGACGAAGTAGGGTTGTCTCGGTGGCTGGCATCGTCTGTTGGACGGTCCCAACGAGCTCCCCGAAGAATGCGAGTGCGGACGAACATACCTGCACTACTACATCGCTACATGGAGATCAAACAATCTTTTCTGCAAATGGTGCAGACTCCGTCTGCAACACGTTGTCTTCGCAACGAGAAGTCTCCCACCTCGGCGGCAACGGTGTGCTGTGATGGCATCGAGCACTACGACAAGCAACAAAGCCCTAGGGTCTACCGTCGTTATCACGGTTACAATGCAGCACCCTGATCTTCATTTTATTTTCCTCTTATCTTTTTCTTCTTCTTTTCCACAGATGCCGACGACGAAGTGGAGCTAGCCCAGAGGGTATAGGGTAGCAAGACGCGTCCAAGTCTCAAGTGCTGAAGCGTCCGCCGAAGTGGCGCTGGTTGCTGGGGCAGGAATAGCGTTGGTCCAGAATTGGTGGATTGCTGATCGCTCAAAAGTCCACGTGAATGAGTGTGCATGGGCCATGCACGTTTCGTCTAACGTTTCATACATCTGTCAATGCATGCACTGCTTTGTCTTTCTTTTGCAGGCGCAACCCGACGGATCAGGCTGCACATATGATGCGCCAAAACAAAAAATATATCACCAAGTTAAGCCCGATCTGCTCCGCGCTCGAACTTTATTTGATGAGGGGGCATTTGTTTGATGGGTTTTTGGCAATACTATATAATCAGGAAGTTTTTTTATTAGTTTTGAAGGAATTTCCCGAGTACAGGTTATGCATGTCTACTTTTGATAATTGCATGCGCACCTACGTGTATATACACTATACACGGTGACTAATGACTGCCTCACGTACTGATGCATGCATCCACACGTTTTATTTATTTATTTATCTCATGCATGTTATGACCTGCACTAGTCACGTATTGATCATGTACGAATTTAAGCTAACCCTGCAGACGACTCGGTGCAGTTCGCATCTCCGTAGACGCCGCGGCCAGGTCGTACATAGACCCAGGTACCCATACGCCTGTATTTGTACTTCTCCTAATACCCGCACGGCCGGCAAATACGCATATGTATCCGAATACGCGTACGCATATCAGTCGACCTCCAAGAGATAAACACCGAGCGATCACGTAGAAGACAGGTCTATTATGCATGTTATGTGTGCCATGTTTATTTTTGCAGGCCCGACATGCACGTCATGTATTTTGCCCATGGGCTACGGTGGCATCGGATCAACTTGAGCGAGGGTCAAAGCTCAACGTTTATCCGCTCAAACGGCCCATGATATCCGGGATGGCAAAACAATCAGCGACGGCGGGACGCGGCACCCTGCTCTGCCTATATATAGACTCACAAAGCCATTTGCAAAAGGGGAAGAAAAAAGGGCACAAACAATAGAGGAGAGGAGGCTCCCGCGGCAGCGCGCACGGCGTGTGCGCCCGGTACGCTAGGAAACCAGAGGCAGGACCAGGGGGACGCTAGGCGGCACGCAACGGACGCGGCCAAGAGGAGACGCGCCCCGCACCGGCGGTGGCGCTGGCTTCGTCTCGAGTTTGCTGACGGGCCGACTGCGACGGTGTCGACTCGCAAGGCACGTACTGCGTGTGAGCTGCCGTGAGCTGCTCACAGCAGCGCCGTGTTGGAGGTGTCGTGGCGGCAGAGAAGAAGAACACGCCACGGCGACGACGGCGGCGGGAGTACGTTGCCAACGATCTGAAGTTGGACACGCTCAAAGCAAGCAAAGCACCCGACAAGATGAAGAACGGGCAGCAATGCATACCCTGCTGACTAACTTCTTTTGATCTATATGTATGCTTTCGTCTAGCAGGCGGCCAAAGAGAAGACACCCAGCCAGGAGGCGACGACGCAGGCGGCATCACCCAGAAGCGGAGGCCTCGCACCAGAAGGCACCGGGAGGGATCCAGAAGGAACGCCCAGGAGGCGACGATGGCAAGCCGAGGAGGAAGAGACATCGGCCACGCCGGCGGTCTGCCCATGGCGAGCATGCAGACGCAGGAGTAGGAGATGAAGAAACCGGAGCAGACCAAGCCCCACTGACTACTTCTACATATTACTATGTGTCTATGTCTTTCATCTGTCAGGTGCTACACAAGAAGAACAGCCGGAAGGAGGAGGACGGAGGGAGCCGAGGGACAGAAGATCAAGAGGAGATGTGCCCTAGCGGCAGCATCGACAAGATCGGGCGAGACGCACACACGCGTAGACGCCGCAAGGCCGCCGCCCTTCACAACGCACACATCCATCCATCAGGAGATCCATCCATTCACAACGCACGGCCGGAGAGCCACGCAAACGGGAGAAGACCAGATCGCATCGACGGATGAACGCAGTCGGCATGCATCCGCTGCATGGAGAGTACGTGCCGGTCACCGGAGACGACGCTCGTGCGATCGCGTCGCTGCCGCCAAAATCGACTTCATCGGACCAGATAACTGCACCGACACCGTCGGAGTTCGTCTATGCCAAGCCCTTCATTTTCAGGTGTCATGTTTTGGCTGGAGATTACTCAGGGAGCAGTCGGAGCTCTTCAATGACGCAGCCCAACCGCTAGCCCCGGCGCTCTACCATGGCGGCCTTCATGGCACTCGGCGAATAGCCCATGGTGTACAGGTCGCGATGCACAGATTGCGACGAACAGGGCCACGATGAACAGGTTCATGGCGAAGGAGACACAAGCATACAGGTTTTGCATCATGCTCTTGAAGGAGACGGCCTGGCGAAACCGGAGCTCGCCGACGACGCAGCCCAAGATTCGTCTTTCCCTTCATGGCGTACAGATTCTCGACGGAACCAGTGTCTACAGCGACGCGGCCCATGACCGGTCCCTCCTTTATGAGGTGCACGTCCCCGACGGATAGGTCAATGGCGAACATATCACAGGCGTACAGGTTTTGCACCACGTTCTTGGAGGAGACGGTGTGGCGGAACCGGAGCTCGCTTGCAACACAGCCCGAGACTCGCTTCTCCCTTCATGGTGTACAGATCTTTGTCCAAACCGGAGTTTGCAACGACGCGGTACAAGACCAGTCCCTCCTTCGAGAGGCGCACCCAACGTGGCGAACAGGTCCTTGACGTACAGGTCCATGGCGTCGCACCAGCCCAAGGCGACGCGGCCTCTACGACGCCACTTTCCACGGCCCCGTGAGGCAGCACCTTTGCCTTGGCGGACCGCCAAGTACTTGGCGTCTAGCCGAGACGAGGTGCCAACCACCCCGGCCACGCCAATGTGAGCGCGTTAGTTTTTACACTGACGCCGGTCTCCCCAAACCATTACTCCTGCAAAGGCGTAGCCCCTTGAACACCCCGATGAAGTAACCGGTCGTCGAGAAGTCTAAGCCGAGCGCGACCCATGCTACCCCAACACCAACTACTCCAACGCCGCCAAGACCGACGAGGCACGACGGCGAGGGCAGGTGCGGCCACCGCTGAGGCCACGCTACATACGGCGCGTGTACCGACGAGGACACAGGCTCTGCCGCCGCCCACACACACATCATCATCATGCATGGAGAACGCGAAGCGAAGACGACGAAGACGACCACACAGCTTAATCGGAGGTATCCCGCGGAGCAACCCGTGGGAGTAATTAACCGGGAGCCTTCCGAGGCCCCGGGAACCAAGAGACCGCAATCGCCATAGTCAGGCTGGCCGCGCTAGTAGGCTACGGAACGCATTTGTTTTCTTTACGGGATCTTGTAATTTTATTTCTCCACTGTGATTAATGAAATACTCGTTTCCCGTACCTTTTTCTTTGTGTACTACGATACACTAGCATGCCCGCATATTTTCTTTTTCCTTTCCCGGCGCAAGAGAGAAATACGCTCCCCTTCCCTTCTCGCGGAGTTTTAGAGACTTGGGTAAGGTGTATTTTGGGTATGTGGTTGTGGCACAACGGCTGAAAACATATGTTCATGCCTTCGTTGAGGGGTGGTGGATGACTACCTCCCGCCTTCTTTCCAGTGGCTCCCCGACTGCTTGCACGTCTAGACTTGCTTCTGGAATTTTGTGGAGATCTTCATCTCAAGGTTTGCTTCATGCACGGCCTTGGTGGCCGTGAACTTCTAGGGATCGTCTCCCCTTGGAGAGGATTGTTGGAGATCGTTGCAGAAATTAAAAAATTTCTACGCATCACCAAGAACAATCTATGGAGTCTTCTAGCAACGAGAGGGAAAAGAGTGCATCTACATACCCTTGTAGTTCGCGAGCGGAAGCGTTCAAGTGAACGGGGTTTGATGGAGTCGTACTCGTCGTGATCCAAATCACCGATGACCGAGCGCCGAACGGACGGCACCTCCGCGTTCAACACACGTACGGTTGGGGAAGACGTCTCCTCCTTCTTGATCCAGCAAGGGGAGGGAGAGGTTGATGGAGATCCAGCAGCACGACAGCGTGGTGGTGGAAGCAGCGGGGATCTCGGCAGGGCTTCGCCAAGCTCAGCGAGAGGGAGAGGTGTCACGGGAGGGAGAGGGAGGCGCCACGGGCTTGGGGTGCTGCTCCCATGCGCCTCCCCACTATATATAGGGGTGGATGGGGCTGGTTTCTTGCCCTCCAAGTCCATTGGGGCGTTGGCAAAGGTGAGGGAAAGAAATCCCATCATTTCCCTTCCCCACCGATTGTTATCCCCCTTTTTTAGGGATCTTGATCTTATCCCTTCGGGATATGATCTTATTCCTTCTAAGGTGGGATCTTGGTGCGCCTTGACCAGGGGTGTGGGGCCTTGCCCCCACTACCCACGTTCATGTGGGTCCCCGCATGCAGGTGGGCCCCACTTCGGAACCTTCTAGAACCTTCCCGGTACAATACCGAAAAATCCCGAACATTTTCCGGTGGCCAAAATAGGACTTCCCATATATAAATCTTTACCTCCGGACCATTTCGGAACTCCTCGTGACGTCCGGGATCTCATCCGGGACTCCGAACAACTTTCGGTTAACCGCATACTAATATCTCTACAACTCTAGCGTCACTGAACCTTAAGTGTGTAGACCCTACGGGTTCGGGAGATATGCAGACATGACCGAGACGACTCTCCGGTCAATAACCAACAGCGGGATCTGGATACCTATGTTGGCTCCCACATGTTCCACGATGATCTCATCGGATGAACCACGATGTCAAGGATTCAATCAATCCCGTATACAATTCCCTTTGTCAATCGATACGTTACTTGCCCGAGATTCGATCGTCGGTATCCCAATACCTTGTTCAATCTCGTTACCGGCAAGTCACTTTACTCGTACCGTAATGCATGATCCCGTGACCAAACACTTGGTCACATTGAGCTCATTATGATGATGCATTACCGAGTGGGCCCAGAGATACCTCTCCGTCATACGGAGTGATAAATCCCAGTCTCGATTCGTGCCAACCCAACAGACACTTTCGGAGATACCTGTAGTGCACCTTTATAGCCACCCAGTTACGTTGTGACGTTTGGCACACCCAAAGCACTTCTATGGTATCTGGGAGTTGCACAATCTCATGGTTTAAGGAAATGATACTTGACATTTGGAAAAGCTCTAGCAAACGAACTACACGATCTTGTGCTATGCTTAGGATTGGGTCTTGTCCATCACATCATTCTCCTAATGATGTGATCCCGTTATCAATGACATCCAATGTCCATAGTCAGAAAACCATGACTATCTGTTGATCAACGAGCTAGTCAACTAGAGGCTCACTAGGGACATGTTGTGGTCTATGTATTCACACATGTATTAGGATTTCCGGATAACACAATTATAGCATGAACAATAGACAATTATCATGAACAAGGAAATATAATAATAACCATTTTATTATTGCCTCTAGGGCATATTTCCAACAAGGATAGCTTCATGGACGACCTTGGTGGCCGCGAACTTTTGGATATCGTCTCTTCTTGGAGAGGATTGCTTCATTGACAGCCTTGGTGGCCGTGGACTTCGGGAGATTGTTTCATCCTTCGAGGCACGTTTGCATGCGCTTGGAGGTTTGCTTCATGTTTCTTCGGGGACCACCTTGAGAACTTGGAAGGTAGTCATCCACCTATGTGGACTAAAACCCTCAGGCATTTTATCTGGAGCTTTGCTAGCATGCCCCAGGGTTGTCAAGCAGCTACGCACCAGACCCAACTTATGTTGGATTGGGCAGCCCTTTCATGATCTTTTGCCTATAGTCTTCCCTGGAGCGTATGGAGTCTCTGGGAACCTGAGACACATCCAGGAGCATGGGGGTGTGGGGCTTCATTGCTTAGAAGCAACCCAAGTAGTCTTCTTCGCTGCCTCCAGGAGCATATGGTGGGTGCGTGTCGTGTTTCGTGGGTATGAGAGCCGCTCCACTAGACAAGTCCCAAGGCAGCCAAATCGTCCATCACAGCTGAGTGTGGTTCGGGAAAAGCCATTTTTTTGTAGGATTTTGCAATCCATAAGAAGGGGAAAACAAAAGAAACACGAACAAGTCCGCTTCATGCAATTGTGAGTGCAATGCGAACTTTGATAAGCCACCAAAACCTCCCCTTCTTGCAAAGCAAAAGAAAAAACAAGCCCAAGAAAGAAAGCGAGAGAAAAGAAAGTTTTTTTATGCATAGTATTTTTTTCAAAAAACCTACCGTTGATCGGCGGCATCGGCCGGGCTCCTTGCGGATCTACCAGCTGATACGTGCCCCCATCGTACGCCTACTCGATGGCGTATGGTCCTTCCCACTTCGGCTCGAACTTACCCCTCGTCTTGTGTGTGACGACGATGGGGCGTCGGAGAACAAGGACAAGCTCGCCCTTCCGAAAGACCCGTCGCTTGATGAGCTTGTCTTGTGCATATCCATGTGGGAGGCATGCTAGTCGTGGATGGGGGGAGGCCCCGTCAGGGCCAAGTGCACCATAGTTTGTCCAATGGCAACCATGGAGAGCCGACCATCGACCCGGCCAACCCCAAGATCATGGACTCCGGTGTCGAGTGTGAAGGGGGAGAGGTCATCGACCTTGTTGTGGCCGAGCCTACCGCCGTCGACTCCACCGGAAAGCATGGAGAACCGGCCATCGTCGTGACAGAGCCCGAAGCCGTCTTGGATAGGTGTTGTCCCCGACTCGTAGTAGTCGAGACTACGCCGGCGAGCTGCGCCTCAGCAGCCCGACGACACCGTGTGGGATCGGTGTTGGACCTGACGAAGGGGTCAGGTTCAAGATGGCAATGGGGCCCCAAAACCCGCGTCCCCGCGGGTTTCTACCCTATTAGGGGACGGGGATGGGCACCTTTTCATCCCCGCGGGGCTGTTATTGGGCACATTTTACAACCCGACATGTTTCATGGGTTTACACCCGTTTCGATAGTCCCCGTCCCCGAAACCCGACAAAACCCGGTAAAATACATATGCATTGATCCGGCCCAGCCCAAAGCCACGCAGCCCAACCCCCAGCGTCGAGGCCAAACCAACCCCTCGCTGGGTTGCTTACTCGCTGTGCCTAGTATCGCTCATTCCTCTCCTCCCCCACCCCCACCCGAGTCTCTCTCCCCCGCACATCAAACCTAAACCTAAACCTAGTTCCTCAGCTGCCGCCTAGCTCAACCCGATCTTGCCAGAGCCGCTGACCATGATCTGCGCCGGCGAGCCTCCTCCCTCCACGTCTTCTCCACCGACCATGGTTTGATCTGGAGAAGGGCCGCCGCCGCCAGTGAAGATCTCCATGGTGTCCTCCTCGCGTCCCAAGTCAGGTGAAAGGGCGCCGCCGCCGGTGCCGCCGGCGCCGTCTGCAGCCACCTGTCGCCTTCCTCTCTCTACTGCAACCCCGCGCGATGGTGGTGGTGGAAGGGCAGCAGGTCGTGGCCTTCGTGGAAGAGGAGGCAGAGGGCTTTCCAATCCGGCTCCCTGGCCTCCATCAAACTTCAACGTCCGCAAGAAGTTAAAGACGAGGTGAGCAGCCCGGTCTTGCACAATCTGAGATGGATGGTGCTAGGGTTTGAGATGGATGATGCTAACTTTCTATGAATTGATGGATTAGGTTTGCTAGGGTTTGGTTTAGGCTCTTGTTTATTATCTTTTTTCATGAAAGTTTCAGAAGTTGAGTTGAAGCTAGTATACTCTTGCAAGAAACAAACAAAATGGATTTGGAATCCTTGTACAAATATGCAGTGTGTAGGCTACATGTATATGATATTTTCATATTGTGGGCTACATGTATAAATTGCTACTGTTTTAGTAGACTTGCAAGAACTACATATAGTAGAGTCCAAATTGCTACTGTCACTATGTGAAAAAAATACACCCAAGCTAATAATTCTGGTTTTATTGTTTTTTATAGGTTAATTGATTCATTGACGACACCGTCAACAGAAACTACAATTGTACATTCAGTTACAGGTAGTGTGCCTGAACCTAATGATATGGACGAAGAATTTGATGAGCAAATTTTTCATGTTTAACTTTAGCTTGAGCAAATTTTGATCTTCTCTAGGACTTGGCACTTTGATTTGGCATTGGATGCTTTGAAGATAGTCTTTTGGAGGCTTGGAGACGTGAAAGATGGCATGATGATGCCCACTTTAAAGTGATTTGTGAACTATGAATTATATTTCAGAACTTATGTATTGGACCATTTCGTCTCATTTGTGCTTGTGATCTGTGAACCATGAATTCTATTTCAGAACTTGTGTAATTGGACATCTTGGTGAACTATGTATGACTGTTTATGGCTGAAATATGCTACTGTTTATGGTTGTAATATGCTACTGTTTGTGCTGAAATATGCTCCTTGTAGCTGTTGTTATTGCTCTCTTTTGCTCAAGTTATGCTGGTGAAATATGCTCCTTTTAGTTGCTGAACCATTTACTATTGTATTATGACATTTGTTGAAGTTATGCTGCTGAAATATGCCCCTTTTGCTGCTGAAATTCTATTCCATTTTGCTACTATGTTTGCTTTAACATGCTGATTTCCCCGTGGGTTTAGAAAACCCGATGGGTTTAGGGGACGGGCAAAAATTTAGCCCCGCGCACGGTAACGGGGACGGGAACGGGTTTGAGATTTTTTCGTGGGGATGGGTTTGGGAAGGCAAAATTCGGTGGGTTTCGTCCCCATCTTGAGGTCAGGTACACCGACGATTTGCGACCCAACGACACCGTGTGGGATCGGTGTTGGCCCCGACTGGTAGGAGTCAAGAGTACGCCAGTGAGCTGTGCACTAGCAGCCCAATGACGCGGTCTTCGACCAGTGTTGGCCTCAATGCATAGGGGCCAGGAGTACACCAGTAAGCTGCCTCGTAGCAGCGCAACAACACGACTTCCATCAGAGTTGGCCCAACACAGGGGCAAGTGTACACCGGCGAGGTGAGTGCCAGCAGCCCGACGACGTTGTCTTCCATCGGAGTTGGCCCTAAGGTAGGGGTTGGGCTATGCCGACGAGATGTGTGCCACTGCCCGAAGACAACGTTGTCTAGCGGAGTTGGCCCCGTCGTAGGGGCTGGTGTATGCCGACGGGCTGCATGCCAGCAGCCCGACGACGCCGTCGTCCATCAGAGTCGGCGCCGACATAGGGGCCAGGTACGTCAATGAGTTGTGCGCCGGTAGGTGATCGACGCTGTATTGGATTGATGTTGGCCCTGATGAAAGGGCCAGGGGTATGTCGTGGAGCTACGCGCCAGTAGCCCGACAATACCGTCTTGTATCTGTGTACACGCCAATAGCTTTGGTAGCTTTCGCACTCCTCTTCCATTAGCATGGCGCTAACGGAAGTGGGGCGCGGATCCTCCTCCCTCCCCAAGTTAACTTGGATGAGTTCGTCGATGGTGGGTTGCCGACCATCTTCCAACTCGCGCGGTGCCGGTGTAGCCTCGAGCTCAACGCCTAGCTCGCACTACTACAGAAACATGCATTAACGACAGTGCCCAAAAAACTGTTGGTCGTTAAACACCCGACTTGGGTTCCCTCACGATTGGATCAGTCTACGCAATACCTTCAACAACCACCAGATTGCCCGTTGTTAAGTAGGCGGTCGTTATTGTTGTGATATTGTTTTGCACGTACAATGCTCTAACAAACTAACCTCTCCTTGTGTTAAAATAATACTCACCTCTCCTTTTATCTCTCCTCCCGTCTAAAAGAGAGCGGGATTGTTGAATATTTTTAGCGCAAAGTGCTGGCAATTTCCATCAGATAACCCTCTATAACAGCCAATAAATATTTATAATCTGTTAGGATCCCATCTCCCTACATCTCTTTCTCGTCGCCTCCCCTACCCTGCTCAATCCGCGACACCTCCATAGTCCATGGATTGCATCTTCCTTCTATTTTTTCGCTGGTCGCCTCGACCCTGGCCCGGGCGCGTCCGCGCTGCCACCTGCACGTCACCGGTAGCCTTGACCCCGGTGCACCCGCGCTGCTGCCTGTACCTCGCTGGTCGCCTCTACCCTAGCCCGGCCGGGTGCGTCCGCGCTGCCGTCTGTACGTCGTGGTAGCCTCGACCCCAGTGCGCCCGCACTGCCGGCTGCACATCCACCAACGCGATTCCGTTGTAGGTCTGTTCGTATTCCAGTATTCCTCCTTCCTCTGTTTTTTTTGTTGCGGGGGGTCTTCATGTACTGTATTGATTGGTCGGTTAACTTATTTGTCTACATAGTCAACTAATTCTTCATTACCATGTTAATTAAGCTTTGTATTATTGCAGTGAGTACTCCAGTAGTCAAGATGGATGTTCACTGCAACAATTTACCACCATGTGAAACCAGAAGTTCAATCAGTGGTTCAAAGAGAAGGTAAGACAAAATGTTCCAGAATAATGTGTGTATTTACACACATATGCACGTACATTTCGGTATCTCTGTATGAAAATGGTTAGCTTGCACGAACATGATAACATGTTTTACTGGCTATGACATGAATAGATTCAGATATGTTTTAGAGTCGAGATAGACTCCTCTGCACACAGAACAATGGGGTGGCTGTACTTTGAGAAGAAGAGGATAATGATAATACAGTAGAATATTCTGGCATATTGACACTTTGACTGGATTCACGTATTTAATAAAGAGCATGGGATGAAGAAAGACAACAAGCATTGAATCCACCTGCACGTTCCCTAGTTTATAGCCTTGCTAGTTTGCTTGTTTTTTGCCGCTAACTTGTACTTATACTCCCCCCCGATAACTCCCTCACTAGTCTCTTGTAAATATGTAACCCTATAGACATTGTTGTTTTATTTTAAAGGTCAGTGGGAGCCTCTCCCACTGTCACAAAGTTTCAAAAAAATTAAAAGTATGGCATGCAGTAATGAAACATCCATCACGCCATTCTTATAATGTGCAACATGGATAGTCCAATGATGAAGCCTCTGAACCCGAGCCTGACGACAATGGCGACGAAGTTGACTTGCTTCAAAATTCGACAACAACATCGCGTAGAAAGAGAACAACATGTACCATGAATTTATGCAAGTCTTAATTTGTAGTAATCAATTTGCTTCTTTTTTGCTTTTACCTTATTAATAAACCGTGACACAAGTAGTTCTGTACTTTATTTGATTTAGCATTCAGTAATTCATTTTCAGTACATAAATATTCACTTATTTAACTATACTTTGTACAACCTTTGTGCACACTTTAGAATAACGCTTTATGTATAGGTTATCCCAATGAGTTAACAAAGAAATTGTTGGGGATCGTAGCAGAATTTTAAAATTTTCCTACGCTCACCAAGATCCATCTATGG
This sequence comes from Triticum aestivum, assembly GCF_018294505.1. NCBI lineage: Eukaryota > Viridiplantae > Streptophyta > Magnoliopsida > Poales > Poaceae > Triticum > Triticum aestivum. The sequence continues at coordinate 272,679,283 of NC_057814.1, read as the reverse complement.
AGTATACTAGCAACGAGGGGAAAGGAGTGCATCTACATACCCTTGTAGATCGCGAGCGGAAGCGTTTCAATGAACGAGGTTGATGGAGTCGTACTCGCCGTGATCCAAATCACCGATGACCGAGTGCCGAACGGACGGCACCTCCGCGTTCAACACACGTACGGAGCAGCGACGTCTCCTCCTTGATCCAGCAAGGGGGAAGGAGAGGTTGATGGAGATCCAGCAGCACGACGGCGTGGTGGTGGATGTAGCGGCATCTCGGCAGGGCTTCGCCGAGCTTCTGCGAGAGGGAGAGGTGTTGCAGGGGAGGAGGGAGGCGCCAAAGGCTGTAGTACTACTGCCCTCCCTCCCCCCCTTTATATAGGCCCCCTGGGAGGAGGGGCGCCGGCCAGGAACCCATCTGCATGGGGGGGGCGGCGGCCAGGGGGAGACTTGCCCCCCAAGGCAAGTGGGGCGCCCCCCCCACCCTAGGGTTTCCAACCCTAGGCGCAGGGGGGAGGCCCATGGGGGGCGCCCCAGCCCACTAAGGGCTGGTTCCCTTCCCACTTCAGCCCATGGGGCCCTCCGGGATAGGTGGCCCCACCCGGTGGACCCCCGGGACCCTTCCGGTGGTCCCGATACAATACCGATAACCCCCGAAACTTTCCCGGTGAGCGAAACTTGACTTCCTATATATAATTCTTCACCTCCGGACCATTCCGGAACTCCTCGTGACGTCCGGGATCTCATCCGGGACTCCGAACAACTTTCGGGTTTCCGCATACTCATATCTCTACAACCCTAGCGTCACCGAACCTTAAGTGTGTAGACCCTACGGGTTCGGGAGACATGCAGACATGACCGAGACGCCTCTCCGGTCAATAACCAACAGCGGGATCTGGATACCCATATTGGCTCCCACATGTTCCACGATGATCTCATTGGATGAACCACGATGTCGAGGATTCAATCAATCCCGTATACAATTCCCTTTGTCAATCGGTACTTTACTTGCCCGAGATTCGATCGTCGGTATCCCAATACCTTGTTCAATCTCGTTACCGGAAAGTCTCTTTACTCGTACCGCAATGCATGATCCCGTGACTAACTCCTTAGTCACACTGAGCTCATTATGATGATGCATTACCGAGTAGGCCCAGAGATACCTCTCCGTCATACGGAGTGACAAATCCCAGTCTCGATCCGTGCCAACCCAACAGACACTTTCGGAGATACCCGTAGTGTACCTTTATAGTCACCCAGTTACGTTGTGATGTTTGGCACACCCAAAGCACTCCTACGGTATCCGGGAGTTGCACGATCTCATGGTCTAAGGAAAAGATACTTGACATTGGGAAAGCTCTAGCAAATGAACTACACGATCTTTGAGCTATGCTTAGGATTGGGTCTTGTCCATCACATCATTCTCCTAATGATGTGATCCCGTTATCAATGACATCCAATGTCCATAGTCAGGAAACCATGACTATCTATTGATCAACGAGCTAGTCAACTAGAGGCTTACTAGGGACATGTTGTGGTCTATGTATTCACACATGTATTACGGTTTCCGGATAACACAATTATTGCATGAATAATAGACAATTACCATGAACAAAAAATATAATAATAACCATTTATTATTGCCTCTAGGGCATATTTCCAACAGAAATCAAGTGAGTAGCAGATTTCAGTAGAAAAAGGGTTACCGCAGGCTCATATGCAAGAAGAGGAACTGAGGAAAAAGTACAAATTGGCTACAAAAGGTACTAGTCAAACATAAAAATATTATTCAAGCTATCTTCTACTGGATGATATAATGTGGTTGCTTGTTTAGTACAAATTGGGATGTGGATGGTTCTGAAAGTGAGTTTCTAGTAGCATGTACTGTACCAAGAATTATTTCTATGCTTTATTGTCTTCAAGTTACTCATAATATATTGCATGTATGAATGATGAAGGTGATGCCAGCAATGATAGTGACATGGGAGATGATATGGATGAATTTTATGGTATGAAAAATGTCATTTTTTATATTTTATTCCTTCATCCACCCTACTACAGATTGGTTGTATATTTCCAGACACTGCCAAAGGTGTAAATGAGTTAATAGTTGATGAAAATATTGAATGTGAATAAGCCAGGGTAACCATGGCCTTGCAGCTACCACCAAGATATTTGTGAGGACCAGCATTAAGTAAGGCTGTTTTTTTTCTTCTAAACTAAAAGCTTCTGAGCAAGACAAACATGTACTTGTAGAAAAGTACAATGGCATGGTGCAAGAAGTGTCAGAAATTAAGCGTCTTATGTTTGAGTTCTCATGAAAGGCAGCATGATCAAGTTGTTCTTGTACATTGATTTTCTATGCATTTAGAATTTTGTGCCAAATTATTTACAAGGACCGACTTTCATAAAACTACTCAACATTTTGTAGGATTGATGGTCCACAACAAGATATAGAAGCATCAGACGGTGTTGTATTCACCAATGAAGAATGATATCCATTCAAACAATGATGGTGTCCCACGATTGAAGATTGATAAATATTATATTTTCTAGTTGTCTAGTTTTCCAAATAAATATGAGCAAGTATATTGGTCATATAAGGAGTGCTTTTGGCTCAAATGTCTAAAAAATGACATTTTAATTGAAGAATTGTATGTCAGAATTTTTGTATTTCTATTAATAAAGAGGCTATGATCCTTTCAATTCAGATTATTTTGTTTCTATATTATTATAGATGTTAAAATTCAAATGTTGGACGTTGTGTAGAGCGATCGCTGAACGGAAAGTTATACTAAATATAAGTGGTTTTGAAGTATATCAAAGTGGTGAAGAGAGTGGTCCGCAATGATACTTTGGTCACCATGATAATATTATTAGCGATAGCAAAAGTGGTTGTTAATACTATAATTATGGTTGTTATTGCCTTGGGATTGACGACGACACACCCTCTCGCACAAAAGGCATGTGGTCGTTATAGTTTTAGCGACGGAGCCTACTATGACCAGCAGATTGTGGTCGTTATTGACCTTTAACGACCACAATCCGACTTTCAGCGATCACATTTACCGTCGTTAAAAACTCTTTTCCTAGTAGTGTCGACCGACTCCTCGTCCGAGGAATGTTGTTGGTGAGGCGTATGGCGTGCGGTGTCCGCACCATCCCCCGTGCATTCAGAGGCTGTGTGGCACATGGCTCCTGCGGGTAAGCTGGCACAAGAGATGGCCTCCGCGAGCCGCGTCCAGGAGCTTGGCCGCTTGCGCGAGCTCTCCCGCGGCTCTCCGCGAGTCCTTCCCATCCGGCTGTGTGCGCCGGTGCCGGTGCTCCGTGAACGAGAGTTCTGGCCTCGACCTGCTCCTCTCGATGCGTCTTCTCCTTGTGCCTCTGGTGCCTCCTCCTCACCACCGGCATCGGCGGGCTCAAGCACGAGCGGGCGGGCGGCAAACGGCTGCCGGAGTGTACGCATGCATGAAACACACATGCATGCACGATCATGGGAGCACATATGTACATGTACGAGCATGGTTTGCTAGGAAGCTTGCTAACGGAGAGAGAGATAGTACATGTGTGCACATGTACGCTCAGCTCACACGCCAGCTAACTAGCTAGGTTCCCGTGTTCGCGTCCATAGACGCCGTGGCTCCGGTACTACTCGGCCAAGAGTGCCGAAGCGTCGTCGTTGTGTCCCCTACCCAGGTAAACGCCAGCACGGCAGGTTGTGTGGTGCTCTTGCCGGTGCTGAGGATGCCCGGCGTTTCTCGTGAGCAACAGACGGGCTGCCCGATGACGGCCCGCCATATGCCGCGGCCTCCTGCAGCGTTGAGAGGGGAGAGGCAGCGTCCGGGCTGCACGCCGACGAGTGTGTACTACCGGTAGGATGTGCCGGCGATGAGCCGCGGCACCCTGCGAGTGTCCCGGAAGTTGACTACGTCGGACGAGCCGGCGACCTAGCCGACGGTGATCTTGAGCAGGGACGCCGGGGGCTGAGCATAAGCAACCCCGGGCGCGGTGGCGTCTCCGAGACACCGGCTTGTCTTCCGACAGTGTGGCCCGGCAACCGCCATGGCAGAGGCGGGTGGTGGTGACCTGCGCTTCGGCCTGCCAATGGCTCCTCCATTGGCAGAGGACATGTAGTCCCGCGTGTCGGTGAGCTCGATGAAGATCGATGGAGGCCCCGACATAGGAGCCGAGAGTACACCGGCAAGGTGCGGTCTAGTGGTCCGACGTGGACGCCTTTCATCGGTGTTGACCTGACATAGGGCCGGGAGTACGCCGGCAAGCTGCACGCCAGTAGCCCGACGACGCCGTTTGAAGACAGAGTATGCCCCCTGCTCCCTAGGTACGCCTTTATGTATAGACGTCACCTCCATGCCATAGGAGCAAGGAATTGCCCCCAGACAATAGCTAACATCTAGGGACAGGAACTTGGCCTCCGAAGGCTTGACGGTTATGAGGCAAATTAAAATTGCACTCATGGAGTGCCACCATCTCATATTGTTGGAGAAGAGCTTGACCATGAATTCGACGACCATTGTTACGCAGCAAAGATGGGAGGAGAACCACGTCCCACCGGGCGTGCCAATTTGTTTGACACGAAAAAAATAACAAACGCGGGCGTGCCAGTGTACTAAGTACACAAAGAAAAGACACAGGGAAATATGTATTTTTATGGGAGTACCTAGGACTCATCTAGATGAGACGTAATTTGGTCTCATTCACCTGGAAAACAAAAATGGATACAACCCACGTCAGCACACACGCATCTTATAGCATCACATCTAATGGCTATAAAAGGTGAATGAGACCAAATTAAATCTCATCTAGATGAGTTCTAGCAAAACTGTATTTTTATTAATCTCGTGTCGAGAAACAAAATTACAAAGTCCCTATTAAGGATGCGCTCAATGGCCTGCTGGCGCGGCCAAAGTGACTTCGGCGATGTGAAGTTCTGGTTCACGGGGCCTCGGAAAGCTCCCGCTTAATTACGTCCGCGAGTCAAGCTCGCGAACCACCTCCGATTAAGCTGCTGCAATGGTCGTCGTCTTCTGGTCTCATCTTCTCCATGAGGTTGGTGTAGATGGTGATGATGTGGCGACGAAGTGAAAGGAAGAGCGATACGCCCATCGCTCCGGCTATGCTTAGCCATATCCCTCCGCCGTGTCGATGTCCGATGATGAAGATGTGGGTGGCCTTCGCCTCGTCGGTGCCTGGCCTAGTGATGTCCGCCTTGTCGGTGTCGGACTGGATGACTTGACATTGCCTCGTCGGCATATCAAGTGGTAGTTTGCTTCATCAGATAAAGACATGTCGGTGGAGTATAGCTTCGCCTCGCCGACCCTAGGACGATGTTGATGATGTGCGTGGGTGTGGATGTTGGAGTAGACTTGGGTGGTGTTGCCCACTCGACAAATGTGTCACTTTAGCCAATGGCCTTGTCGAGCCGAGAGTCAGCGCGGACTAAGCCCAACGATGGGCCGTGTCCGCGACAATGTAGACCACGCCCGCTCCTTGCACAGGCTCTGCAGTGGTGGGGATGTACATGGCTCATCGCCCTAGCCGAGCTCCGTATCGACCGAGGCATATACGATGACCCTCCTTGGGGGCGTTCAATGTCGGTAGAGGTGTAGACGGCGCCCCGCCGATACATCGTCATCGCAAGTGAAGGGTGCGCCGGGGGCTGCACACGAGAGGCAACCCTGCCGCCACCGCCGTCGTCCTTGCGAGAGTCGCCCATGGAGGGTGCACCGGGGGCTACTAGGCCCCGGCGCATGGTCGTTGTCCTCGCGTAAGTTGCCGGTGATGGGTCCGGCGTGAAGGATCGCCATGGGTTGCACACGAAATGGCAACCCGGCTCATCGTCGTCGGGATGGGCCCGATGCGAAGGATCGTCGGGGGTTGCACACGAAACGGTAACCCCGGCGCGTCGACGCCGGCGGTGAGTCTGGCATGAAGGGGTCGCCGAGGGGGCTACACGAAACGGCAACCCTGGCACGTGGTCGTCGTGAGCGACGGGCTCGCCAAAGGGCAACTCCGATGCGTCGTCAGTGTTGGTGAGTCCGGCATGATGGTGTTGTTGGCGGACTAGGCGGTGCGGGGTGCACCAGGGACCGTGCATGGACGGTGGCCCTGGTACGTCCTCCTCCTCCTCGCGGTAGTTGTTGATGGAGGGAGGGTGCGCCGGGGGCTGTGTGACAGCCCCGGCTCGTCGTCACCGGTAGTGACTCCGGCATGAATGGATCGCCGGGGCTGCACATGGACGGCAGCCCCGGCGCGTCGCCGCCGGTGGGGAGTCCGTTATGAAGGGATCACCGGGGGCTGCACATGAAGGGCAACCCCGGCGCATCGCCGCCGATGGTGAGTCGGGCGTGAAAGGACGCCGCAGGTTCGACATGAGAGGCAACCCCGGCGTCATCATCTTGAAGGCATGCCGGCGTGTGGGTGTCGCCGGCAAGGAGTGCCCCTGGAGCTACTCGCCAACGGCAGCCCGATGCGTCATCATCGCCCTCGCGGGGTCGCCGGTGGAGGGGTGCAAGGTGCAAGTCGTTGCACACGTGCGGAGGGTGCACCGAGGCCGCCCCGGCACGGTTCGTCGTGTTCAGCGGCAACAGATAGAGCCAGCGGCCGGCTCCGTCTCCGGCCGTGCAGCCGCAGCTCCGATGCCCACCATGGAGATGTGCAAAGAGAGAAGGGTTAGGAGAGATTAGCATCGGTTCTCACCTTGGGAAAAGACTATCGGCATGATGTCGATCTTCGTCACCGGCCCCGCTGAGCGTCGCCCGGCTGCGTACAGGAGTCTCGGCCGCCCGCGCGAGCACTCCCCTCTGCGTGCGTCGGGAGCAGCCTTGGGCTCCTCCTTCTTCCCAGATGCGTGTGGGTAGATGGATGGATGTGTGCCTCCTGCGTGCGTGAGTTCTCCGGTTGCCACCGGTGGCCAGCACACCGGCTGGCCGTAGGACCAGGCGTGTGGGAGGCGCTGCTGCCTTCTCCTTACGCCCACGCCTAGCGAACGCTCCGCCCTGCCCAGGAGATGCTTCTCCTGGAGCTTGTGACATTTACACGCACATGCGTATGTGCATCATGGCCTGCGTACAAGAAGAGTAGATACATGTATATGTTGACCTCAGACGGCGCAGGCTCCTTCACGCGGACTGCGCCACGTCGTAGCGGCAGCCGTCGACTCGCTCCTGTGCGCCCTCCTCGGCACGCGTGCAGCCGCCGGACAGGGCAGGCAATGTGTGTGTTGCCCGTCGAGAGCGCCGCCGCAACGGACGCGTTCTTCCTCTCTGCGTGGGTTCCCTCCGGGTCCCCTCGACGCTGCCCTCGGCGCCTCCCCTGCTGGCCGCGTCCCTCCAGCCGGGTGCGTCGTCCTTACTGCCGAGCGCCCGGCGTGGTCGGACTGCACGCAGGCGGTTGCTCGAGTTTCGCCGTGTCGGGTGTGTACGTACGCATGAAGGACTCATGCATACGTGCCTCAGCATATATGTAAGCCACCTGCAATTTAACAAACATAAGATCCTCCATACCTTGGCGTTGCATAGCAAAATCCTTCTCCTCGGCGCGCGTTGTCGCCGTCGGCGTGTCCTCAAAAGAACACCGCTTCTGGACTGTAGGACGTCGGTCCGGCGCCAGGGGTAAGGCACGCGCGCTGTTGCCTCCTGGGTGCGGGCATGCCGTGTGAGTTGCCCGGCGAGAGCGTATCTCTCCGATGCTGCCGTCGTGGGCACCTCCTCATGGGTGCCGTGCTCGCCCGGGCCTCGACGTCAACGACGTGCGCGCCGCCGCCGGCGTGTCGTTGCCTAAGCCTGGATGCGCACGTTCTCCATCTTCTAGACACTGCCACCATGGCGCGTCGCCTCCTGGCTGGGCTCCTCGTCGACGCGGCCGCATGGGCGCGTCTCCTCCCAGCCCCCCCTGCGCACGTTCTCCATCTTCTAGACACTGCCACCATGGCGCGTCGCCTCCTGGCTGGGCTCCTCGTCGACGCGCCCGTCCCCCGGCCGTGCGTGATGCACCAGTATATATAGGCCTCGAGATGGTTGGGCACTGGGCCGTTGCAGTTCCGATTTTCTTGGACTTAATAAAGATCACCGTGAGTTTATCTCCGTCGGTTGTTTTGATGGACAAGTCTGCAGATAAAGAAACAATTACTTTATACATACCTAGCTGCGTGGCTGCACGCGGGCCTGGAGTGCTTCCACTCGATGCATGATCTTCATAGTATTTGAGTACGTATAAACACGGGCTGGCCGGTATTCGGTTACTCGGGATATACATATCGTACCGGCGAGGGGGACAGCGTATTCAGGTATGCGTACGTACAATGGGACACATTGTATTAGCATTACGATGCGACCCCGGCCAGTACGTGGGTTTTTTCGTGCATGCAATGCAAGGGTAATCACCATCAACCGGTGCGCTCACGTACAACCGATGGGCACTTAAACTGCTCCGTGTACGTGCCCCCTCTCAAACTTGCATGGCCATCCAGTGCAGTTGCACCCACGTACACATTCATAAAAAAACATGAGCTAGCTTAATATGCAGTTAATCAATTAACCGGCCATTCCCCCATTAAAATTTCTTTTAGCCAACGCTTTCAATGTACGCGCGTGCATGCATGTAATATCCGTGGGCACTCCTTGCTCCACATAAAATATTGGTACAAAGTATTTTCGTACTATTTATAGTACAAATTCTCATCGAACATTAGCAAGTGCCTTGTGAGGCCTTCACGGTCGGCGCGTCGTGTGGTGCGTCCAGCCGTCGCCGCCTGTCGCGTGTTGGACGCACTGGTGGAAATAAGGGGGTTTTTTGTTTTGGGTTTTTTCTAGGTTTTTTGAGTTCTTGGATTTTACTTGGTTTTGTAGAAAGAAAATTGTTTTCTTTTTTTCTCTGCCTGAAGCACATGGTGTGAAAAATATAGTTGTTCTTCACTGTGAAAGCACGGTTGTGCTTTCGCGTGAGCCACAGTTGTGCTTCCTAAAAAAATGAAAAACACAGTTGTCCTTCACGGTGAAGCACAGTTGTGTTGTGCTTCGCAGAAAGTTAAAAGCACAGTTCTGGGTGGTGGGTTGATCGAAAAATCCAACCTCTCCCGAGATTTCTAGATCCGCTCATGTATCAAGACATGGTTATCAAAGATTGTGAGCTTCTGAATCCGATCTAACATCTCATTCAGGAGTCACTTCTCGCACTTTTCTTCGACCCGATCTAACACTGGGACCAGAAGAGTTTTCTCCAAGATCTGATCTGACATGGATCTTGACCAAAAATAATTGGAGGAATAGTGGGAGAATACATCACCAACTTGGGGAGGCTTAGATCCATGGGTTTTGGCGGTCAAATGAGTGGATTTGAGGAGGATTTGGTGGAGAGGGGAGAGAGGGCACCGCCTCTTATCATCCTCGGCTCACGCTGGAAGAAGATCCCGTGGTGGCTGCGAGTGGGCTAGGTCCCACCCGCGGCCACTTACCTCTTCGGGTAAGCAACCCCAGCAGCAGGGGCGTTCCTAGCAACACGTGGCAGTTCGTCGTTTCTGCTTGCCACGTAGGCAGACAACGCCAACTCGATCTGGTTGTGGGCTAGGCCAGAAACGACCGGCGGTTCGCCGTTTCTATGTGGACCAGAAACGTCGCAAGTGATGCCGTTGGATTAGACTCCCTTTCTTTACAGGGTTTGTATTAAAAATACAACACCCTATTCTGACCATATTGCACTACGTATCATCACTCGATAAACCAAGAAATGCTTCTTCTTTCTAATTCAAGTAGAAATACAAATGGAAAAATGCAAGGGATATCCAGCAAAACATAATCCTCATCAACAATACTTCGCATCAGGACTCCGGGAATACCAGGTCCCTACCTACACAAGCAAATTGTTGATAAAACTCCAAATTTGCTTTTTCTTTTGACCAATCCTCTACATCTCCTTCGCATTCGGGAAAGACAAGAAAATTTCAGGGTAGGAAACATTATCTAGAATTTCTCTTAGATTCGAACCCATAGTTGATGATAGAACTAGAAGAGATATGGTGTAACGCCCACGATGCGGCTATATCTCCCACGTGTCGAGGCACGACTTAGAGGCATAACCGCATTGTGGTTTTGTCGCAAGAAGGGTCATCTTCACACAATCCCATGTAATGAACAAGAATGGGATAAAGAGTTGGCTTACAATCGCCACTTCACACAATACATAAATAAAACATACAACATTCAGAGATACACACATAGGTCCGACTACGGAACCAAAATAAAAGAAAACAACCCAACTGCTAGATCCCTGATCGTCCCAACTGGGCACCACTACTGATCAATATGAAAAGAAACAACACAACGAACAAGATCTTCATCGGGCTCCCACTTGAGCTCAGTTGCGTCATCTGCACTGGTCCCATCGGCACCTGCAACTGTTTGGGAAGTATCTGCGAGTCACGAGGACTCAGCAATCTCACACCCGCGAGATCAAGACTATTTAAGCTTATAGGAAAGGATGGGGTAAAGTGGTGAGGTTGCAGCAGCGACTAAGCAAGTATGGTGGCTAACTTACGCAAACAAGAGCGAGAAGAGAAGCAAAGGAACGGACGTGAACTAGCAATGATCAAGAAGTGATCCTGAACACCTACTTACGTCAAAACACAACCTAAAAACCGTGTTCACTTCCCGGACTCCGCCGAGAAGAGACTATCACGGCTACACACGCGGTTGATGCGTTTTAATTAAGGTCAAGTGCCAAGTTCTCTACAACCGGATATTAACAAATTCCCATCTGCCACATAACCGCGGGCACGGCTTTCGAAAGATAATACCCTGCAGGGGTGTCCCAACTTAGGCCATCATAAGCTCTCACGGTCAACGAAGGATAAACCTTCTCCCGGAAAGACCCGATCAGTCTCAGAATCCCGGTTTACAAGACATCTCGACAATGGTAAAACAAGACCAGCAAAGCCGCCCGAATGTGCCGACAAATCCCGATAGGAGCTGCACATATCTCGTTCTCAGGGCACACCGGATGAGCAGTCCGTACAACTAAAACCAATCCTCGAGTTTCCCCAAGGTGGCGCTGCAAAGGGCTCTAGTTTGGACCAGCACTCAGAGGAACACTGGCCCGGGGGTTTAAAATAAAGATGACCCTTGAGTCTGCAGAACCCAAGGGAAAGAGGCTTAGGTAGGCAAATGGTAAAACCAAGGTTGGGCCTTGCTGGAGGAGTTTTATTCAAAGCGAACTGTCAAGGGGGTCCCATAAATCACCCAACCGCGTAAGGAACGCAAAATCAAGGAACATAACACCGGTATGACGGAAACTAGGGCGGCAAGAGTGGAACAAAACACCAGGCATAAGGCCGAGCCTTCCACCCTTTACCAAATATATAGATGCATTAATAATATAAGAGATATTGTGATATCCCAACATAAACATAATCCAACATGGAGCAATCTTCAACTTCACCTGCAACTAGCAACGCTATAAGAAGGGGCTGAGCAAAAGCGGTAACATAGCCAAACAACGGTTTGCTAGGAAGGGTGAAAAGGTTAGGGGCTGACATGGCAATAACGGAGGCATGAAATAGCAAGAGGTAGGTAGCGCGGCATAGCAATAGAGCGAACGGCTAGCAAGCAAAGATAGAAGTGATTTCGAGGGTATGGTCATCTTGCCTGAGATCCCGCAAGGAAGAAGAACGAGTCCATGAAGAAGACAAACGAACGTAGACGAAGGAATCCTCACAACTCCGGAACGAAACCGAAGCTAACGAGAGAAGCAACCCGGAAAGAAACAAACAACATAGTAAACAACCACCACATAAACATGGCATGATGCACAAACAAGTATGACGCATGTCCGGTTTAAAGAGGCATGGCATGGCAAAGTGCAACAAACAACACTACAAATTAAGCGGAGCTCCATATGCAACGAGTTGCATATTGACGAAACACCACATTTAATTATTTAGTTCGCTCTCGTTATGTACCCAACAATGTTAAATGTTGTTAACCATGGCAAGAGGTGAAGCATAAGGAAACTACCTATTTAAGCAAGTTAAATGAGGCCGGAAACAAACAACAACAATTCCGGAAAATCCTCATGTCCATATATTGGGATTGGTACTGTTCTGCCATAAACGCAATTTTAATATTTTTAAACAGCAAAATGAAGTGCACCATGTTAAACTAGGCATTTTTCTACCCCATTTACATATAAAGTTTATTAAATTCCGAGTTACGGTTAATTAGTTATGAAATAAATCATTTTAATATGGCATTTATGCAAAATTAAATAAACAGCATTTTAAACATTTTAACATGGGATGAAAGTGGCAAATTATTAATCTACACAAAATTCTAAGCATTTTACATATTAAAATCATTTTAATCCGATGCACCATTTGTGAGTTATTATATGCATGAAGTACAGGGGGTTTTCTGTAAAACTGTAATCCTTGGGTAATAGCTAAATTCGCAGATCCTGAAAAAAACATCACATGGGCCAAATGTGCATAGGAAGCCCAACAGAGGAAAAAAACAAGAGCAGGGGCGCTGGGGTGTGGCCTCACCTAGTGGGCCTTGGCCCGTGCGGCTTGGAGAGGAAGGCTGGAAGGGGCCTGGGCCTTGGCGCTTGCTTGCGGCCCAGGAGGCCGGATCGAACGAGGAGGCGCGGGGCCGGGGTCAACGCGAGCGCTGCTCGTGCGCTCGTTCCCCTGTTCGAAGCAGAGAACTGCGGGCGGCGCCTGGAACAGAGCTCCGACGAGCGGGCGAAGGGGCGGCGAGGCGAGGGACTTGGCGGGGCGAGCAGGGGTGTGAGCGAGGCTGGCGAGGCAGCAGCGGGAGGGCTAGATCCGCAGCGGATCCGGTCGGAGACGGTCGATTCTCGCCGGAGGCGGACGGCTGCTGCTTGGGACTCCATGGGCGCCATGGCTGGGTCTACGGCAGCGTCGTGGGGTTCCTGAAGAGGAGAGAGAGGTGAGGGAGACGGGGAAATAGAGTGGCCATGGGAGAAGAGAGAAAAGGGAAGGAGAGGGACTTGACCGGCAGCACGTGAAGGACGAGGTCGCCGGAGACGGTCACGCGCGGTGGAGCTGCTGGTCCTGTGGTGCTGCGAAGAAGACGGAGGGCGACGAGAACAAGTGGATGCACGCACGGGAGTTCGAGGCGGCGGGGTTGACGTGCTCGGGAACGAGGGCGCCATGGGAGGAGCACGAGAGGAACTCGGGGTGGCTGGGTTCGCCGGTGGCGACGGCGCCATGGAGAGAGGAGCAAACGGGAGAAGCTCGCTCTCGGTCGGGGCAGCAGGGTTCTCTTGGTGGCTCCGATCGAAGGAGCTCGGGCTCGGGCGCTGGTTGGATGACTGCGGGTGCGGGTAGGAGGAAGGTAGCTAGGCTGATTGGGGATGGATCCCGAGGGGAATTTGGGTGGAGTGGCGGCGGAGGCAACGGGTGGATGGGACAAGGCTCCTAACTTTTAGGGTTGGACCTCGAGTATAAATAGCAGGGAATTAGGTTAGGGGCTAGTCCCTCCGATCGAAATCAACGGTCGAGAAAAATAGGCTATGGGCGTCCAACAAAGAAAACGGTGATGTTTTGTAGATGTTTGGGGATGATCCGGACCCAACGGTAATGAAAGTCCGGTTCGGGTTCGGGACAAATTTCGGACGCGCGCGAGGGGGCGATGCACTGTGCAAAGAGGGACTCCGGTTTAAGCAAGAGGGAAAACGAAGAACGAGGTTGGTCTCGGAAGGGTCAGCGGAAGCAAGGGGGGAACGCGGCAACTATGATCGGATGCATGTTTTAAAACGTGGCGGCAACGAAGTGCCGATGCAATGCAAATGATGCGATGATGAATGCAACACACAAATAAAACACAGCTGACTCGCCAAACAAGGAAGTCAATCGGAGCGTCGGTCTCGGGGCGTCACAACACTCCACCACTACAAGAGGATCTCGTCCCGAGATCTAGGATGGCACCGGAGGGAAACGGAAGATGAGGAGAAGAGGTAAAACTAAATTGCTTCTTGACAAAAGAGTGAAACCAAAGAACCTTGAGAGGTTGCAAAGCTTAAAGAAATGACACGACGGAGGTGAACAAAATTTAAAACACTCCGTTCAGCAAGAGGAACAAGGACCATTACAAGAACCTTGTAGGTTGAAGGACAAGAAACAAGTGCTTAACGGATCAAAAGGAATATGAAAGCACACCGGTAGAAAAGAGAAACAAGGAACACCATGTGAACCTTGAGGTTAAATGACACGATAGATATTTAACCACTCCGGTTAAAACAAGATAGGAAGGAATAAGAATGATATAATTTGGGCAGCACTCCGCCTGTAAATGGAAGGAATTGAACATGATCTTGACAAGATGAGAGGATACTCGATGAAATTAACAACACATTGCCTCCAGAACTAATGAATGAATGGCACAAGGGGTAAGAAAGATTTCAGACAGCACTCTGGTTGAGGAAGGAGACAAAACTTGCCAGAATGGGAAGAACTTGAAAAGAGGGCACGACACTCTGGTTGGAAATGGATAGGCACGAAAAGAACACGGTCCTCACAAACCGAGAAGATGAGTGAAGAGAGCAATGTCACAATGCCTTCGGAACGAACGAATAGAAGCTTGTTCGTCGGAATAAGAGAACGGAGAAGGAAAAGACAACTTATACCACAATTGAATTTGGAAAGCATCCTTGCAAGAAGGTTAGAACGGAGTTGTTGGAAAACCAACACCGCAAAGAATGAGATTGTAGTGGGCTTATGAAAACATCTCAACATTATGAGGTGACAAACGGCCACTAATGGAAAACATTGATTTGGATTGATATCAACAAGGAGATGAAAACTTCTACACCGAGACGAGAAGGAGAAAATTTGGATCATTGATAACCACCACAAATAGCTACATTCCTTAGGGAAGGCTTTAGGTGAATTATAACCCAATATAACTCCAACAAAAAGATTGATTGGACGAAAAGATCTCTTGAACGAAGAGAAAATGATGGGTTTAATTATCTCATTCTTGACAACTTGTGAATCATGAAATGCGAACTCCAATTGTCAAGAATGACATAACACCACCTCAAAAGATATTGTAGAAAGAATTGCACTTCGGAATGCGAGAAGAAGAATGCTTGAGCTCCTCAAGACAAACATGTGTTGAGCACCATGTTTATTTTAGAGTATAGCTTGGCGGATCATAACTTCAAGAGAAATCTTGAAGAACAATTGAAGAATGAAACGAATCCTTGATGAGCCACCATGTTGATCCTCCATGAAGAACTCCGATAATAAAAGAATGATGAAACGAAAGGGAAAGTTGAAAAGAACTCCGGGAGAAGCCTTGCAATGATTAGATGAAGCTTTGAAATGAAATAATTGAAATAACTTGGAGCTCCGGAAAGAAAAGATGAACAACTTGGAACCGAAAATTTGATATAATGAACGAACTCCAAAAGAAAGGATTAAACACTTGGATGAAACAAGAATAAGAATTACATTACGCGTATCCTTCACCAATTTAGATTGATGACAAGCAACGGATTTTGCATACTACTTATTTTCATTGAAAGGATTAAGATAGATATAGCGCAAACTTGTGAAAAGTCTTCATCGAACCACCGGTAGAATTGAAACAACGAATAACTTGATATGATAACGAAGGAAGAGAAATCTTGAACGAACCACCGCGAGAATTGAAAAAGAAAGTAGCAAAGTCACAAATCAACGGAAAGAATTAGAAAATGAATGAAGATACTTGACAGAATTTAGATACACGAGAAGGAAGAGATCATGGACTGATTAGAGGATATTTGAGTGATGCACCGGAATAATATGGAGATGACCGAAGAGACATCAATTTAGAATAATTGGAGAACGAAGCTGAAAACTTAGAACGAAGAAATCTTCTGAAATGATGGCCTTCGGAGAATCAAACTGAAAAGACTCATGAAATGCTCCGGATGGGTATGAAAAGAATTCTCACAATCGAAAACAATTATGAGAGGATGGCATAAGCTAGAACTATGAATCTTCAAGAGAACGGATAAGATTCAAGAGAAATTCTTCTTCGGTCTTCAAATGTTGAGACTGACGATGAGACACACCACCAGGAATTATGAGGCACTCTGAAACCATGAAGAATAGAAAGGTTGAATCAACAATGAAAAGAATTAGAAAGATCTTGGAGAAAGACATTTGACTGATGATAATTCATTCTTACGTCAAACTTTGCAATGAATTTGGGAATAACTCCGGAAAGAATTAGAAGAGTCAGGTAAGATCCTGGAAAAAAGACCTGTGGGTTAGGCCCACTCAAAAGAAACACCGTTGGAAAGATTGCTTGAAAGATAGAATACACCGGTTGAATTAAATGGCTTGAATGAGGTAACAACCTCGAAATAGTTAGAATTGATGCGGAGTGGAAACACGAATCTTCAGAGATATCTTCAGCACTCCGGAACAATTGAATATCAAGCGGGGAATGATTAAGAGATATACCGGCATGAGAAAGCATTTGAAAGGAGGAAAGGGCTATAATCAACACTGTAAGCTTGAATTGGATCCACCGGAGAAGAAACAACAACGAAGGATGATGAACTTGAAACTGTTGAGCATCTTCATGGGGAATCACCGGATAAGAACATTGATGGAAAAGAATGGAGAAACTTCACATCCATAAGATGGATACTTGATTAAGAAATCTGAATCCTTGAATAAAGAGGGTGGGAGGGTGGGAAAACAAATGCAACTTGGGTCGGAGAAACGAACACCGTTGAGAAAAGCTTAGAATTGATCTTGCGGATGTAGGAATGAATGGATGCACTTGAAGAGAAACACGCCGGTTGGAAGGAATTAACATGACGATCTCGATGATCAAGAAATATGAGAACACCACTTAGAATAAGGTATGGAATCAACATTTGACTTCGAAGCAACTCGAATACCACAAATAAAAACAAAACAAAGGATTGGCTCACAGAATAAGCCGGAACAAACATATGATAGAGATTTCGTCCGAAGTTTTCGTGGTGGGGCCCACACGGGCTCAATCGTACAGCACCATCATGTACAAGGCAGTGCACATGACATACGAAGCGTCCCCAAGTCGGCATAGCCAAGGACTCTTTAAGACACTACGAGACCACTGTAAAACCAACCGTGGAAAGGCGGACCACTAGACGTCGAACCCCAATCTCATATCATGCATCTGTCGGAAAGATATCCTAGGAGCTACTTGAATTCCCACTTATAAACTCCCGAAACTTTCTGGTTATGCAATCTGGTGTTGGGGATACAGGGGACACAAAATATATCACCCAAACTAACAATACCTAGATCCAGCTGTATCCATCCGTCAACACATAACCAAGAAAACTCCGGAAATCGTTTACCTCAACCTTCGAAAAGCATCCGTTATACAAGTTATGGCGATACTCCCGAACTCCCGCCCCAGTACTGGGTGGCGTCGAGGTGATCTCACCAACAACTGCATAAAAGAGATTTCGATGTCGGCGAAACTCAGGTATTCCAGAACTGCAACGATAAAATTGTGACGACAACACCTCGGAGCTCAACTCCCCGGGACACTGCCACAACCCCTAAATGTCAGGAGGCACCAAGAACAATGTTCTCGTCACAAAACCATCGGAATGATTCCAAGATACCCGCGTGATCCTAAAAAAAAAATTAGTGAAATTTGAGGAGAGAAAAGTCAAAACTTCTACGACAGGAGACCTCACCAGAGAGACGAAGGGACTGAGGAGTAAAAAGAATCCTACTCTCCGATATATATAATCCTAAGACTCAAAACATTTTGTTCTAGACTCAACAACGCCAGCGATTCGATCAAGCAGGGGGCTCCTAAGTCGGGGATGGCTCTGATTACCAACTTGTAACGCCCACGATGCGGCTATATCTCCCACGTGTCGAGGCACGACTTAGAGGCATAACCGCATTGTGGTTTTGTCGCAAGAAGGGTCATCTTCACACAATCCCATGTAATGAACAAGAATGGGATAAAGAGTTGGCTTACAATCGCCACTTCACACAATACATAAATAAAACATACAACATTCAGAGATACACACATAGGTCCGACTACGGAACCAAAATAAAAGAAAACAACCCAACTGCTAGATCCCTGATCGTCCCAACTGGGCACCACTACTGATCAATATGAAAAGAAACAACACAACGAACAAGATCTTCATTGGGCTCCCACTTGAGCTCAGTTGCGTCATCTGCACTGGTCTCATCGGCACCTGCAACTGTTTGGGAAGTATCTGTGAGTCACGAGGACTCAGCAATCTCACACCCCGCGAGATCAAGACTATTTAAGCTTATAGGAAAGGATGGGGTAAAGTGGTGAGGTTGCAACAGCGACTAAGCAAGTATGGTGGCTAACTTACGCAAACAAGAGCGAGAAGAGAAGCAAAGGAACGGACGTGAACTAGCAATGATCAAGAAGTGATCCTGAACACCTACTTACGTCAAAACATAACCCAGAAACCGTGTTCACTTCCCGGACTCCGCCGAGAAGAGACTATCACGGCTACACACGCGGTTGATGCGTTTTAATTAAGGTCAAGTGCCAAGTTCTCTACAACCGGATATTAACAAATTCCCATCTGCCACATAACCGCGGGCACGGCTTTCGAAAGATAATACCCTGCAGGGGTGTCCCAACTTAGCCCATCATAAGCTCTCACGGTCAACGAAGGATAAACCTTCTCCCGGAAAGACCCGATCAGTCTCGGAATCCCGGTTTACAAGACATCTCGACAATGTTAAAACAAGACCAGCAAAGCCGCCCGAATGTGCCGACAAATCCCGATAGGAGCTGCACATATCTCGTTCTCAGGGCACACCGGATGAGCAGTCCGTACAACTAAAACCAATCCTCAAGTTTCCCCAAGGTGGCGCTGCAAAGGGCTCTAGTTTGGACCAGCACTCAGAGGAACACTGGCCCGGGGGTTTAAAATAAAGATGACCCTTGAGTCTGCAGAACCCAAGGGAAAAAGGCTTAGGTAGGCAAATGGTAAAACCAAGGTTGGGCCTTGCTGGAGGAGTTTTATTCAAAGCGAACTGTCAAGGGGGTCCCATAAATCACCCAACCGCGTAAGGAACGCAAAATCAAGGAACATAACACCGGTATGACGGAAACTAGGGCGGCAAGAGTGGAACAAAACACCAGGCATAAGGCCGAGCCTTCCACCCTTTACCAAATATATAGATGCATTAATAATATAAGAGATATTGTGATATCCCAACATAAACATAATCCAACATGGAGCAATCTTCAACTTCACCTGCAACTAGCAACGCTATAAGAAGGGGCTGAGCAAAAGCGGTAACATAGCCAAACAACGGTTTGCTAGGAAGGGTGAAAAGGTTAGGGGCTGACATGGCAATAAGGGAGGCATGAAATAGCAAGAGGTAGGTAGCGTGGCATAGCAATAGAGCGAACGGCTAGCAAGCAAAGATAGAAGTGATTTCGAGGGTATGGTCATCTTGCCTGAGATCCCGCAAGGAAGAAGAACGAGTCCATGAAGAAGACAAACGAACGTAGACGAAGGAATCCTCACAACTCCGGAACGAAACCGAAGCTAACGAGAGAAGCAACCCGGAAAGAAACAAACAACATAGTAAACAACCACCACATAAACATGGCATGATGCACAAACAAGTATGACGCATGTCCGGTTTAAAGAGGCATGGCATGGCAAAGTGCAACAAACAACACTACAAATTAAGCGGAGCTCCATATGCAACGAGTTGCATATTGACGAAACACCACATTTAATTATTTAGTTCGCTCTCGTTATGTACCCAACAATGTTAAATGTTGTTAACCATGGCAAGAGGTGAAGCATAAGGAAACTACCTATTTAAGCAAGTTAAATGAGGCCGGAAACAAACAACAACAATTCCGGAAAATCCTCATGTCCATATATTGGGATTGGTACTGTTCTGCCATAAACGCAATTTTAATATTTTTAAACAGCAAAATGAAGTGCACCATGTTAAACTAGGCATTTTTCTACCCCATTTACATATAAAGTTTATTAAATTCCGAGTTACGGTTAATTAGTTATGAAATAAATCATTTTAATATGGCATTTATGCAAAATTAAATAAACAGCATTTTAAACATTTTAACATGGGATGAAAGTGGCAAATTATTAATCTACACAAAATTCTAAGCATTTTACATATTAAAATCATTTTAATCCGATGCACCATTTGTGAGTTATTATATGCATGAAGTACAGGGGGTTTTCTGTAAAACTGTAATCCTTGGGTAATAGCTAAATTCGCAGATCCTGAAAAAAACATCACATGAGCCGAATGTGCATAGGAAGCCCAACAGAGGAAAAAAACAAGAGCAGGGGCGCTGGGGTGTGGCCTCACCTAGTGGGCCTTGGCCCGTGCGGCTTGGAGAGGAAGGCTGGAAGGGGGCTGGGCCTTGGCGCTTGCTTGCGGCCCAGAAGGCTGGATCGAACGAGGAGGCGCGGGGCCGGGGTCAACGCGAGCGCTGCTCGTGCGCTCGTTCCCCTGTTCGAAGCAGAGAACTGCGGGCGGCGCCTGGAACAGAGCTCCGACGAGCGGGCGAAGGGGCGGCGAGGCGAGGGACTTGGCGGGGCGAGCAGGGGTGTGAGCGAGGCTGGCGAGGCAGCAGCGGGAGGGCTAGATCCGCAGCGGATCCGGTCGGAGACGGTCGGTTCTCGCCGGAGGCGGACGGCTGCTGCTTGGGACTCCATGGGCGCCATGGCTGGGTCTACGGCAGCGTCGTGGGGTTCCTGAAGAGGAGAGAGAGGTGAGGGAGACGGGGAAATAGAGTGGCCATGGGAGAAGAGAGAAAAGGGAAGGAGAGGGACTTGACCGGCAGCACGTGAAGGACGAGGTCGCCGGAGACGGTCACGCGCGGTGGAGCTGCTGGTCCTGTGGTGCTGCGAAGAAGACGGAGGGCGACGAGAACAAGTGGATGCACGCACGGGAGTTCGAGGCGGCGGGGTTGACGTGCTCGGGAACGAGGGCGCCATGGGAGGAGCACGAGAGGAACTCGGGGTGGCTGGGTTCGCCGGTGGCGACGGCGCCATGGAGAGAGGAGCAAACGGGAGAAGCTCGCTCTCGGTCGGGGCAGCAGGGTTCTCTTGGTGGCTCCGATCGAAGGAGCTCGGGCTCGGGCGCTGGTTGGATGACTGCGGGTGCGGGTAGGAGGAAGGTAGCTAGGCTGATTGGGGATGGATCCCGAGGGGAATTTGGGTGGAGTGGCGGCGGAGGCAACGGGTGGATGGGACAAGGCTCCTAACTTTTAGGGTTGGACCTCGAGTATAAATAGCAGGGAATTAGGTTAGGGGCTAGTCCCTCCGATCGAAATCAACGGTCGAGAAAAATAGGCTATGGGCGTCCAACAAAGAAAACGGTGATGTTTTGTAGATGTTTGGGGATGATCCGGACCCAACGGTAATGAAAGTCCGGTTCGGGTTCGGGACAAATTTCGGACGCGCGCGAGGGGGCGATGCACTGTGCAAAGAGGGACTCCGGTTTAAGCAAGAGGGAAAACGAAGAACGAGGTTGGTCTCGGAAGGGTCAGCGGAAGCAAGGGGGGAACGCGGCAACTACGATCGGATGCATGTTTTAAAACATGGCGGCAACGAAGTGCCGATGCAATGCAAATGATGCGATGATGAATGCAACACACAAATAAAACACAGCTGACTCGCCAAACAAGGAAGTCAATCGGAGCGTCGGTCTCGGGGCGTCACATATGGAATCAACAAGGGAAAAGCTTTGTTAAAAATTACCCCTTTCCTGATTGGTATCAGGGCTGTGAAGAATGGTTGGGATACAAACAACCATCAGATTTGTACTTTGGATACCCCTATAACTAAAAAAATTGGGTCAGGTCATTATGTGCTAAAGTTTTCTGACAAGGTCAAAACTATAAGTTTGTCCCAATTTTCGCAGAATGCCAACCTCAGGGGATATTTTATCCATATTGTTATGTGCTGCTAATCCAGTTGCAGGTCCCCCTTTCCAAAGCTTTCAGGTTCCATGCACCTAAAGGCTTTGCTACTTCCACTGAGGTGAAAAAAAGGCAAAAGGCTTTGCTACTTTCCAGATTCACCGTGCACGCATACAGAGGATCACTTCGCATCTTGAGTTTAGAGCAAGTACAATAGGGTGACATAAGCAGCCTATGAGGAATAGAATAATATATATCTTTGCTTAGTTGGAGGAGAGAGAAGATGAGAGAAAAGAGAAACGGGCTCTTGGTTAGTAGCCAGCTACAACGCGAGACCCAAGACGCTTTGTGAGGATGTAAGGTGGATCAACTATTGATAAACTAATACATATTTAAAATTTACTGTGGTACATGCCGACTAAAAGGTTGGATGTAGATGACATGACAACTTCTTATAGCCCACCGTTGACTATATTATTAACCATGCTCTTAAGGTGCTACGAAAGAGAGGCTCACGGGGACACAAATACATCCCTCGATCGACGCTCTGTCTCAGGATTATCACAACAGCTATCTCAGTGGGGTTTAGAGCATGGTTAATAGGAGAGCCGGCTACCGGCTATATACTTACGCCATGTCATCTGTAGCCTGTACAAAAAAAGTCTCATATAATAAGGCAGGTTGTAAATTGGCTGTAATAATTAAAGTTTGCATGCATGGGGAAGGAGGCAAGCAAAATTAATTGGAAGGGAGAGAGCAGCGCTAGCCTTTAGCGCTTTCCAAGGTTTGCATGCATTCATTTTCTCTCGTGTGGAGTGTTGTAGCCGGGCGATTGCTGGAGCGCCGGCTCCTTTCTCTTTCCTTCATTCTCTCCCATCAATCTAGGAATTTGTTGACCTGGTACCGTTTATAGCCAGCTGATTAGGATCTATTATACTTACTCTTAAGGTGCTGTGGAATGCAGACTCTGCAGGGAAACAAGCACAACTCGCAGGAATCAAGCCTTGCCTCGACCGACGCGCTCTCCAGGTTATCACAGAGGCTGCTTAGTTTTTCAGGTCTCTAGAGCTATTTCTTTAGTCTTCGTTCCAATAGCCTTTTGTTACTTTGTTGTTCTACATGAACTGCTTTAGGTTCCTGCTTCTAGTGGCTAGGTTCATCTCCTGATGTTAGGCTCAGCTTATGCTCTTAGGGCATATCCAACGACAACTCGCAAAAAACTTCCTACATCCGTCCGAGGACAGGGGATGACCAGTCCGTAGACACGGATGCGGGAGGTCGACATCCAACGCTAGCCGCATATATTTTCACAACAATTCAAACCAACCGAATGAAATTCGTGCAAACACGACGAATTTTGATATAAACACGGTGGATTTCATTGAAAGTAGGATGATTTGTACATAAAACCGGACGATATTTCGTCCGATGAACTAAAAACCTAAAACTAAAACCCTAAACTAAAACGCTAAACTATTATATACTTCGGGGTAACCTTGTAGCCATTGTCGGGCTGGCCGGCTGCTCCTCCTCCGTCATTGTCGCCCGACCCGCCGTCGGAGTCGGAGTCATCGGGCTTGGGGTGGCGGAAGGTGGTGGCGCCGTGATAGGGTTTTTCGGCGGCCGCCCGACGCTCGCGGATGATCCTCTCCGCCTCCTCCTGCGTCGTGCGCAGTGCGGCCACGGCCATCGAGGATGTGGGCTGAGGGAGAGGGCGGCGGTCGTTGGAGGCATCGTCTTCGGCAGCGGCGATGATCTCGGCGAGGGACCATTCCTCGTTGTACCTGGCCATCTCCCCGTCGAGGTGGCGGAGACGGCGCTTGGCCGTCTCCGACGTCGTTAGACAGCGATCCAGGGCCCAGACGTACGCTAGGTCTGGGTCCACCGTGATGTGTGGCAGTGGGACATCGGAGTCCGCAAACTAGGATCGGCGCACAGCGTTGCGCCCGTCCCGCCGCCGCTGCTCCCAGTCGACGTACTCCTCCGCCGTCATGGTGCGCCGGGGTGATGGGGAGAGCCGCTCTTCCTTGGCGCAACGTCCGATTTGGACGCCGCTGCTGCGCGGCGGCGGAGAGCGTGGAGGGGATGGCGGCTCCAGCTTCACGGGGAGGAGCACCCCCGGTGGTGGAGTCGGGCCGTTGGTGTGGATGACGGAGCGACTGTAAGTGCATCAAGTGCCCCTTAGTGGTTTAGGAGTATTGAAGATAAAAGGGTTGAGGGATTAATGTGTTTGTGAGTATACACTGGAGTTATAGTCCCTGATTATTTGGTTTAACCCATGAAAGACGACCCCTAAAAATGTATTTCTTCAAGTGAAGAAAATGGTACGACCTTTGAAGAAATTGATGTGAAGACTTTGAAGCTTGAAGACTTTTGTTTTCGTAGTTTCTTTCTTCTTATTTTTTAACCATACCGTATTGTTAAAGGTGGTCTAGGTGAATCATAGTTCACATTTCCAAAGTGATGCTCAAACATATACATACACAAGCCGCTTCGAGTGAAGCCTTTGAAAATCTCCGAAACAGCTGACAAATTTGCCAGCGACAGTGACGAAGTTCATCTGGTCACTGACGAATTTGGTCAGGCTGAGGAGTTAGGATTTTTCCAGTGCGATATGCCTATCGTGAGAAAATTGAGTGCCCCGATGAAATTGAGAGTTAAATTTCCGACCGTTGTTGCGCCGCGTGCCAGCTGTCGAGTGAATCCTTATCCTGACAACGGTCATGTCTGAGAAGGGTATTTATGACATTTCATGTCGGGTTGCGCCCTTGCTATAAATAGCCGCCCCCATAACCACTTGTTGGTTGACTGCTCTAGAGAGAACTTGACACTTGTCATTTGAGAGCAACCCATCCTCTGACGACTTTGAGGGGATCCTAAGTGAGGAAAACCCCAACAAGAGCCAAAGTGATTGAGCATCACTGAAGAGATTGATCTTTGAGGCATGTTACCTTTGAAGACTGACATTCTTCCAGACGGTTAGGCGTCAAGTTCTGAGCACCCAAGAGTCATTGTGGTGTGCCGGTGAATAAGTCTGTGAAGGTTTTGGAAGTCTACCCTAAAGACTTACCATGACTAAGCAATGGAGCATCAGCTCCATCTGCTCCTCGAACTCCGCATCGAAGCCGGCATAGACTTAGCCCGGCACTGCTGGCGCGAACTGCGATGGTGGCTGCTGGTCCTCGTCGTCGTCGAGGAGATGACGATCTC
Source organism: Triticum aestivum (assembly GCF_018294505.1). Taxonomy (NCBI): domain Eukaryota; kingdom Viridiplantae; phylum Streptophyta; class Magnoliopsida; order Poales; family Poaceae; genus Triticum; species Triticum aestivum. Next base: position 272,654,132 of record NC_057814.1, on the reverse strand, counting down.
CACACGCATCGAGTCGCCGCCAGCTGACGAGGACGACGGCTGAAGGAAATATGCCTTAGAGGCAATAATAAAGTTATTATTTATATTTCCTTATATCATGATAAATGTTTATTATTCATGCTAGAATTGTATTAACCGAAAACTTGATACATGTGTTAATACATAGACAAAATAAAGTGTCCCTAATATGCCTCTACTTGACTAGCTCGTTAATCAAAGATGGTTAAGTTTCCTGACCATAGACATGTGTTGTCATTTGATGAATGGGATCACATCATTAGGAGAATGATGTGATGGACAAGTCCCATCCGTTAGCTTAGCATAATGATCGTTTAGTTTTATTGCTATTGCTTTCTTCATGACTTATACATGTTCCTCTGACTATGAGATTATGCAACTCCCGAATACCGGAGGAACACCTTATGTGCTATCAAACGTCACAACGTAACTGGGTGATTATAAGATGCTCTACAGGTGTCTCCGAAGGTATTTGTTGGGTTGGCATAGATCGAGATTAGGATTTGTCACTCCGAATGTCAGAGAGGTATCTCTGGGCCCTCTCGGTAATGCACATCACTATAAGCCTTGCAAGCAATGTGGCTAATGAGTTAGTTATGGGATGATGCATTACAGAACGAGTAAAGAGACTTGCCGGTAACGAGATTGAACTAGGTATGAGGATACCGACGATCGAATCTTGGGCAAGTAACATACCGATGACAAAGGGAACAACGTATGTTGTTATGCGGTTTGACCGATAAAGATCTTCGTAGAATATGTAGGAGCCAATATGAGCATCCAGGTTCCGCTATTGGTTATTGATCGGAGATGTGTCTCGGTCATGTCTACGTAGTTCTCGAACCCGTAGGGTCCGCACGTTTAACGTTCTATGACGATTTGTATTATGAGTTATGTGATTTGATGACCGAAGTTTGTTCGGAGTCCCGGATAAGTTCATGGACATGACGAGGAGTCTCGAAATGGTCGAGAGGTAAAGATCGATATATTGGAAGGCTATATTCGGACATCGGAAAGGTTCCGAGTGATTCGGGTATTTTTCGGAGTACCGGAGAGTTACGGGAATTCGCCGGGGGAAGTAGTGGGCCTTAATGGGCCATACGGGAAAGGAGAGAAGGGCATCAAGGGGTGGCCGCGCGCCCCCCATGACAAATCCGAATTGGACTAGGGAGGGGGCGGCGCCCCCCTCCCTTTCCTTCTCCCTCTCCTACTCCTTCCCTCTCTCCCCTCTTGGAAAAGGAAGGGGACTCCAACTAGGATTGGGAATCCTAGTTGGACTCCCCCTATAGGTGCGCCCCTCCTAGGTCGGCCTCCTCCTCGTCCCTCCTTTATATACGTGGTCAAGGGGCACCCCAAAGCACAACAGACAATCTCTTAGCCGTGTGCGGTGCCCCCCCTCCACAGTTACACACCTCAGTCATATCGTCGTAGTGCTTAGGCGAAGCACTGCGCCGGTAGCTTCATCGTCACCGTCGCCACGCCGTCGTGCTGACGGAACTCTCCCTCGACCTCAACTGGATCAAGTGTACGAGGGACGTCATCGAGCTGAATGTGTGCTGAACACGGAGGTGCCGTACGTTCGGTGCTAGGATCGGTCGGATCATGAAGGCGTACGACTACATCAACCGCGTTGATATAACGCTTCCGCTTTCGGTCTACGAGGGTACATGGACACACTCTCCCTGCTCGTTGCTATGCATCACCTAGATAGATCTTGCGTGATCGTACGAAATTTTTTGAAATTACTGCGTTTCCCAACAACGGCCCCGGAATCCGTGGGTTACGTCTTCACTAGCCGCTAGATCCCGCCCCAGAACCGCCTGTCGACGCCGATGCCTAGGACTTGCCCATCACCGGAGATGTGGATGGGAGTGCGGCGAGGAAGAGGAGGATGCAATGTGGACGTCGCCCGAGCGCAGCTTAAATAGCCGTGGCCAGGCCATGCGAAGGGCCGGTCAACTGCTTCAATGTGGCTCAGCGGTCGGAGTTGAATCCTCGGGAACCTGCGTCCGCATTGAAGCGGCGGCTGCCGAGAGGTCGCGTCGGTCAGCGCCGTCCTCCCTCCCTTTGGTCTCATCACTGCATCAATGTCGGCCTCCACGTGCTCTGGGCCGGCATGAATGTGGCGCGGTAAGCGACACGTGCATCAGAAGGAAACCACGTGAGGGGCGGGTGACGGATTTTTGGTGGGCCAGGGCGGTCAGAAGCAGGCTTGGGAGTGGTCCGGACTCCCGCAGCCCCCCCCCCCAACACACACACTTTTGTCTTCGGTTTGTGGGAGAAACCGCGTCGAGACCTCTCCGTGGACCGATACAGGTCGACATTGGATGGCTTCCAGATGCCCTTAGCTCTTACTCCCTCCGTTTCGGAATATAAGGTCTGTTGGTTTCCGTGCAAGTCAACCATTTGAAGGTTTAACCAAGATTACATAATAAAATAACAACATCTGCAATAGCTAATGTATAAAATATGAAACTACTTTTCATGATGGATTAAATGATACTCCCTCCGTTCCTTGATATAGGGTGTATAGTTTTTTGTGAAAAAGTTCATATTATAAGGTGTATCCCTTTAGTTGACACTTTTACCCCTCCATAAGCTACAGCCCACGCATGACCTTCCTAGAAAAAAAGATGGCAAATCCCCATCTCGTATATGCATGCTGTGCATGTGCTGTAGGTTTGTTTGGAAAGAGAAGATTACATCGTACTACTGTCCTTTTATTCATTCGCTCGTGTGAACCAATCTGGCCGCCTCTCTTTGCTCGTTCACATGGAGAATCAGCACGACACCAACTCCTATCCTTCGGCCACCTCGCATCCCATGCAGCCGGCGACCTCCATGGAACCGTCCACCTTGCGTCCCATGCACCCGGCGACTTCCCTTCTGGACGAGGAGGATACCAAGCCAGCGGACTGCGTTCCCATGGATGCGGAGAAGGTGAAGCCATTGGGGAAAGATGAGATGAAGCCGGCGGCCATGTCATGTTTCAAGTGTCATCAAGTTGCTGGAACAATGAAGGTCCCAGAAATTACTTGGCTGACAAACATGGGTGCGTATGTATGTTCCGGCTGCAGCGAGACTCGAGTTTTGTTCGAGCCGCTGTCAAACGAATCTTCACCGAGTAGCTCCGAGAATAAATGGAAGCGATTCGGACGCGGGATTAAAAATTAGGGAGTTTGTGAAAATGAAGTACACGTCCGCGGACATGTAATATTTGATCGACAACACAAATAAATTTATCGTGGCACCTCTATTTTGTCGTTCAATTGCATAAATAAATTTACTTGTGCTACTTCTATTGTTGCGAGTGACTGTAAAAAAAAGCATGAAGCCAAGATTATTGAAACATTGCCATCGAGTATACTCTAGTAATCCGGTTACATTATTCAAGCCAACCGAATAAACCCATCCACTAAGGATTATTGAAACATTGCCATCGAGTATACTCTAGTACTTTGCTAATTCGATTACATTATTCAAGACCATTCAACGGCTAACACTAAGAGTTGAATGGTGATCACTAAACATCATGTAAGGATTCAATGGCATCATTAACAATGTTTGCGGCGCATTGTAGTGCCACGGGGAGATCGCCAAGCCTCTCTCACACAGCCTTCCGCATGTGCGGAACTTTGTAGTGGTTTCCTCCAAGTTGCTTCAACACTTCTATCATGCAGGCTTGAAGAGTGAGGAAAATTCTGTTGCTTCTCTCAGCTGGATACTCCTCGAATGCCTGCTGCACCTTCAACACAATGTCCTCAATAGAACCTGCACAAATTGATAAATTCAGTGCAACTCAAAATTAACCGCATTCAAAATTTCTAAGTGCTACAAATACCTGGAGACAACTTCTGAAAAAGTGCCTGGAGCGCTGCAAAAAAACCTAAATCCAGAATATTTAGGTCAGGGGAGTTCGGAGGCTGGCATGTGAGACGGATGTCCCATCCTTCAGCTTGAGCCGCAGCGACAAATTCTGGATCATCTAAAGGGATATGCGTCTTTGCATTATCCTGTTGTACATATATTGGCATGCCACGCTCAGCCGCAGGCCATCTCGCCCTTATCGCAGGAATAAGAAAATTAATCATGTACTCCCGGACTACATTTTGAGTAACCGCGGGGAGTACTTTGGTGACCTACGCAATGCAAACAATTAATCACCATGTTAGAAAAAACAAAGTAGTCATCATGCGAATACAGCACTCATTACCATGGTTCCAACATCTCTGTTCTTGCTTTTTCTCTTTGCCGCTTCTTGGTATGTGAAGGGCCAAATCCCAAGTTTTCCATCAAAAATCATCGTGCCATTCGCATCAAAGCGTGGCCGAGCGACCGCGGCCAAAAACATCACCTACACAAGAATATGTATTATCATGCCAATCTTAACAATACAGATATTGAAACTAAAAAAAAAAGATTTCTGACCTTCTCAATGAAATTTTTGCTTTGCGTGCTACGGTATGGATCTTCTTCATCGTTCGCCAAATAGTAATTCTGGCTACCGCGGGAACGGTAGAACCATTTCTCGTCAATGTGAATGACGTTGTACATCTCTTTGAATTTGGGATCCTGAGGAAGAGTATGCTCATCAAACATTGACAAGCAAAACCTTACCCGTCCTACCTTGTTTTCATCCGTCAATGTCGATTTGATGGCATTTGTGTGACGCCTCAACAGGCCCTCCTTCAAACGACGCCATAGTGTCGTCTTCGCCATGTGCAACTCATTTGCCAAATCTTTAAGAGTTGTTCTTTTCCTCAAATCCACTTGTTTGATAGCCTCCGGATCGAATTCTATCCTCTTGCGGCCACAGTTTTTTGCCCGTTTGTTTTCCAGTGCGTGTATTCCACCAGCTTCCTTACATTTCTTCCACCAGTTTTGCACCGTCCGCTGAGGTATACCCGTTAGTTCAAACACTTCTTTGGACACTCCTGGACTCAATACCCCAGCTTTGGTCCTCTCTAGAACCATAGCATATACAGTATGCTTCTCATGGAGTTGATACCACCTTCTTTTCCTAGTCAATGTACCGTTGGCATCTGCAGATTAAATTGATGATTAAACAATGTGATTATGCATGTACAGATTAAATTCATGGTTAAAGAATCTTGGTTATAGTTTACCTGAGGCTCCTCCATTCCCATCGCCTTCCACATTGTTATCTGCCTCTTATTCTTGTTCTACATGCTCCTCAGAATCACCAACTCCACCATTCTCTTGTGCTTCTGCAATCAGAATTATGCTTACAAATTTGGCATATGCAACACTGAGAATATAAAGATGAATATGTGATCTGCATGTACACATGATCTACATGTACAACTGATATGCATCTACACATGTTCTGCTTGTACTGATCCTACTAGCATGGTTAACTAATGCAATGTTCAGATTATGGACTACCTTGAGTTGGACTAAGATTACTAGTCTCCTAGTCGTACACATGACTAACTACACATCATCCCACTACCAATGAGTAGACGCTAAGATTACTACTCTCCTAGTCCTACACATGACGAACTACACATGATCTAATCAGTTATGGTCATAATCTACACCATCGTACTGCTGCATCTAATCAGAACATAACTACTCTGCATCTAATCAGGAGCCATCAGGAGTATAACTGCTGCATCTAATCAGTTATGGACATGAACGACACCTAGGGCTACATCTAATCAGAACTACTACACCATGAATTAAAAAAAACTGCCACACCAATTTCAGATTACGTACCTACAGTTGGACGATCAACAGGCCACCTTGTCACCGGATTAGGGCCACGCCTTGACCCCGCAAGTCCAAGCCGGCGTCCACCGCGTGCATGGTCGCCGCTGCCGCGTGCATGCCCGTCGTCCTCCCTGCCGCCTCCCTCACCATTTCCCCCCACCATTGCTTGGTTCACGACTGAACGTACATGCTGACCAAGTCCTGATCCGCCAGCGCCTCCTCGTCCAAGTCCTGATCGACCAGCATTTCCTCGTCCAAGTCCCACGTCCCGACCCCTTACTCCACCTGCCAGGCCAAGCCTTCCTCCCCGACGCCGGTGGGAACTCTCTGCCACGTCTTCATCTATGATGACACCACAACACAATCAGCTAGGGATGGACAGAACGTATGCAAGAATGAATGAACCAAACTGGACATACCTTGGTCGGGTACGACCCACTCGTAGTCGTAGTTCAAATCGGCCGCATCCTCCTCCGCCTCGTTGCCAAGGCCATCCCAGTTGATCCACTCGTAGCGGCGACCAGCCATTGGAGATGACGAGCAGGAGAGAGAGATGGCGAGTGGGGGATAGGGAAGGTGATCAGGAGAGAGAATGATGAGATGGTGAGGTGGGGAGGGGAGGATTTATAGCCCCATCTTCTTCAATTTGAAAACGAAAATTTTCACATAGTGGCGCCATTGCCATTCCCTCCGGTGCTGAAATTTTTCCATGAACAGACTCTTCAGAAATTTTGAATTTGGCCGAGGCTTTTGCCTTTATGCAGCGCGGGAGAGAGTAAAGAAGCTGCGCGCGCCATGTCGCTCGCGGGAAAATGCGCGGGGACGAGGGAGAGGTAGCGATCAGGGGAGAATAAAGTCAGAGAGGATATTGTGGGATTTTGTTATTCTAAATAAGGAAGTAAACTGCCTGGGATAGAGAGGATCATGATTTTCCTATTTTTCTCTCTAGTCTCACGTGTTTGCACCAGGGGCTTTTACGTCCAAAACCAACGAAATCTCCTCTCCCAGCCCGTGCGTTAATATTCGTGCTAGAAAACTATACACCCTATATCAAGGAACGGAGGGAGAATAAATTTTGTATTGTGAATGTTGATATATTTTTCTATAAACTCGGTCCAACTTGCACCCGTTTGAAAAACAAATACACCTTGTATAAAGGAACGGACGGAGTACTTCTTTAAGCACCTTTCTGGGGCAGCTTTCCCCATTCTTTTCTTCCTGCTCTCTCTCTTTTGCATTCCAATTGCATGACAACCAACCAGACAGGACGTTAAGCTGATATCCTCAAGAAAAAAAACATGTTAAGCTGCCTTGAAGGCGTGGCCACAGAATTTCGGCACACCAACCAGATGCTGCAGATGATTCAGTTACATCATTTGACCAAACAAAGCAGTTCCAAGTTTCACATGAATTTGGGCGTCCCAAGGATAAACTCGAAGCTGTCTAATTCTCCACCACAACAACACTAGATCATAATTCTTTTTCACCACTTCCCTCTGGCCTTCATCAAGCCACTGGAAACGGGCACCTTTATTGTCCCACAGCTACCATTACTACCAAAAAGTACACTTGCAAGAATAAACGCCCTTGAACGAATCGATTTCCGCTATAGGGACACAAACTTTACTCGAATTAGCACAATATAGGATGGTCCCTATTCGTCGGTGACGCACCCGCTTGAGGCTGAAGACACGAGCTTTATGTACTGCAAGAAGAAAGGAAATGAGAGATGTTTATATAAGGTCAACATTGCACCATCAGGAATGCCGGTACTTGAGCTGGGTACCTTCCAAAGTGCTCCACTAGTAACCTTGTGTGGGGGCGGGCTCCATTTCCTTTGCCTTTGTTCGAGCTGGTCTTCCGTCAAATCAACATCAATTACTTTCTTCCCGACGTCGATCGTGATTGTATCGCCATTCTCAACAAGACCAATTGGGCCTCCTTCCTGAAAACAGCTACTTTGTGAATAACACACCCGCAAATTTACCAATTATGAGTTGGGCGCTTTAACCACTCAGCCATGGATGCTTAACAAGGATCATCGTACATCGTAAATAACCAATTTTCATAGGATATTTTCAGTGGTTATTTTTTCGGTGACCCTAGCTTGTATACTACTGAAAGAAGTTGAACTGCCACAAGAGAAAAAATTGAAAATTACACACTATAGATTAATCTTGTAACCATTGGGAGTATTACAACACAGTACCTGTGCTTCAGGACATATGTGGCCCACAACAAATCCATGCGACCCCCCAGAAAATCTACCATCTGTCAGCAGGGCACACTCCTGTAGTAAAGATTAAACAATAGTTAAATATTCGTCAACTGTCGCAAAAAAAACTAATAGGTTATCCGAAGAAAGCAAGATGACTTCATGGCATGCGTGCTGAGCGGCACATAGGCGCGGCATGGACAGAAAAACAGAGACAAAAGAAGGTTGCAAGGAAGCTCTAGAGCATTCAAATGTGAAGAACAAATCAATCTCAAGATTTCGAAGAGCAATGTAAGTGGTAATATGTTCAAGAAAGCCCAAGATTGTTTGCCTTGAAATCTCGAAATTTTCAGGAGCTATGAAGCATAGCAGAACGAACATATGGAGCTGTCCAGATGTACAATTTGCATTAGCAGCTCTACTTCCAAGAATGAGTGAAGTATGATCATTTCCGGGTAGATAGGAGAGCTATTAAAATCCACAAACATGAATCAGAGTTTCGACTGGGTTCTTCAGATGTCACTAACTAGGTGAGATATAAAATAGCAGTGCTCTTATGTTATTGCAATTATTAAGGGCACATAAAAACCAGAAATACAAACAATGGCATGCATGAGGTAGCATTACCTTCCCAAGACCAGCCCCCATTATTGCACTTGTTGGAGTCAACATTTCAGGCATCCCGGGACCTCCTTTTGGTCCTTCTCCTCGGATCACTACAACCTTTCCCTGTTTTATAACCGTCGTGGCAATGAAATACTTCATGAGAGAATGTATGAGACTTGCCCTGGTAAACTACCAGCATAACTGAATGAATCAAAACAGCTATTACATTGAAACGGATGAAAAATGAAGTTATACGTTGAACCAACTGCAGATAATTGACTTGAGGAAATTCCGATATGAGAGAGAGAGAGAGAGAGAGAGAGAGAGAGCAATTGCATGTCCAAAATCACCTCTTCTGAATCATGGCCTTACAAAGTTAACACACATTACCTTGAAATTTGCTGGGTTTTCTGATATAGCTGTAATCATTGATTCTTCACCGTCAAAAACTAGTGCAGGACCTGTCATTTGATAAATAAAAGTTAAAATCTGCACATTATAAAGGCTCCAACGATTGAAAAATGGAAGGAGCGAAAAAACACCTGAGAAAAACAGTCCCTCCTTGCCAGTTATTTTTGCTACTGAACCTTCTGGTGCAAGATTGCCATAAAGTATCTGTATATGCCCAGTCGATTTGATAGGATTGTCGAGCCGTCGTATTATTTGCTGAGTCAAATAACATGTGTACAAACGTTAGTACTCAAGGAGATGGAGTGGGCTGAAGAACTCAGGATTGAGCTTTACCTGTCCTTCCGATAAAGGTGGGAATATTTTAGCATTTTCCGCTAGAGTTTTTCCAGTGACTGAAGGGCAAGAAGAAAAAACATGTCATTAGTCTATAAAAAGGAGTTCCTACATGACATGATGGACGATCATTGACTGTACGCACCAGTCATACAATCCCCATCAAGAAGACCTTGTTCCAAGAGATAATGAATTACTGCAGGTGTTCCACCAATCTACAATGTCATTACAAGCATAAATTATTTGCATGGTTTTCTATGAACATGATAGCAACAAGTGTACAGTAAAAGTGTTAATACTCCCTCCAGTCCTTTTTACTCTGCATATAAGAATTGTCTGAAGTCAAACTTCATAAAGTTTGACCTTATTTATATGAAAAAATATCAACATCTACCATGCTAAAGTTATACAATATGAAAATTTAAGTCATGACACATCTACTGATATTGATTCATATTGTGAATGTTGGTATTTTTTTCTATAAAGTTGGTCAAACTTTACGAGGCTTGACTTTAGACAAATCTTATATGCAAACTAAAAAAGACCGGAGGGAGTACAACTTATATTCTAGAAACTTAGTGATTAACAAGAGTGTTAGGTTTCCTCGATTGGCTTAAGTCCTTAAATTTTCAACTTCATTATGTGTGGTCAAACCAGAACGAAGTGAAATCAAGTTTAGCGAGTATTTACCTTATGCAGATCCTCCATGACATACTTTCCACTAGGCTTAAGATCTGCAAGAAAAGGAACTTGGTCGCTGACCTTCTGGAAATCATCAAGAGTTAATTGCAAACCCACAGACCTGAAAGGGGAAGGCAATGAGCATTTGTCTAATTAAGAAATTAAAAATGGACAAGAAGATGATAACCCACCTGGCAATAGCAATCAAATGCAGTACAGCATTAGTAGAGCCACCAAGTGCCATGATAATAACCATTGCGTTCCGCAATGACTTCTCAGTTATAATGTCTCTAGGCTTCAAATCCATCTTTAACAATTCTAGGAGATACTTCCCAGCAAGACGGCATTCGTCTAATTTTAATGGGTCTTCAGCAGGGGTTGAAGAGCTTTGATAAATAAAACACAGACGAAATGATAATAATTTTAGTCAATCCATGAAGTCAAATCAAAGTGAAATGGTTAAGAGGAAACACAATGTTTTGCCTAGAATTAATAAGAAGTTTCCAGATGTTATTTGCACCTGTATGGAAGGCTCATGCCCATTGTCTCAATAGCAGATGCCATTGTGTTTGCTGTGTACATACCGCCACAAGCACCTGCTCCTGGGCATGAGTTGCGGAGCACATTCTTTCTTTCCTCGTCACTGATTGATCCACTAACAAATTCTCCATAGCTCTGCATATAGCACATCAAAATAAGTAAGCATAAGTTGTACAATGCTGCATAAGCAGCTGCGTGTAAAAAAGAAACCGAGTTGACGAACGTAAAAAGGTGATACACTTACCTGGAATGCAGATACTATGTCATATGAATTGCCCTGAAAGTGTCCAGGCTGCACAAATAAAATCTCAAAGTCAGAAAATTATCAGAAACATGTAAAAGCAATACTGAACCGACACACATTTAACAGCGCACATAGTTACACCAAACTGTGTTTCCAGCATGAATCTCCATCCAATTGTTATTTATAAACGGAACCATTTATGTGTCCCAGAAACAGTTCGGTTTCATCATAACTCTGAGTCACATCTACAGACTAGTAAAACACGAAACAAAGAGCATTCCCGCATGTGTAGTCAGTAGATTTATAACAAGAAAATAGGGGTAAGATTACCTTAATAGTTCCACCATAAACCATGATACTTGGTCGATTTAGCCGTCCCATTGCCATTATTGTACCTGGCATCTGCAATGCGAAGTGCCGCTAAATTCAGACCCAACAAACATCCAGACGTCACAGTTATTTTATAAGCCCGACTTGTGTACAAGGTAAGACATGAGATAAATTGAAGTACTGGAAAGGTACAAAACATGAGTGTTTTCTCATTCTTAAACATTACAGTAAAGCAGACGCATATGAAACTAGAAACTTGTTCCACTGCTTTTGTTCGTGATGAGATGGAAAACATACACGAAACCGAGATAAAACTCCCAACTTCATTCTCAAACGAGGTGGGGCAGTACACCCATTTCAGAGAAAAATCCTGACAGCAGAAAGGATTGTGATGTTACCAAAACTAGGAACCGTGGTTTACAAGTGAAGACAGACCCGGTTAATATTGTTTCGTTTTCCAGCGCTGAGCTAAAATACATGAGATTTGTAATACCACCGTGGAGAGAGCTGCAGTTTCGTCTCTACTATAACAGAGCAGTGAAGAACAGATTGCAGATTTTCAGAAGACCTAATCGCTGTTGAGTTAGGTAGGAAGGATAACAACAGTAGGCAGTATAGGGAGCTCACTGACGTTCTTATCGCACCCAGGGATTGAGATATTGGCGTCGTAGTGCTGCGCCCCCATGACGGTCTCTATGCTGTCGGCGATGAGGTCGCGCGACTGGAGGCTGTAGCACATGCCCCTGGTACCCATGGAGATGGCGTCGCTGACCCCGACGGTGTTGAAGCGGAAGGCGACCATGCCGGCGTCGCGGATTCCGTCGCGCACGGCCTCGGCGAGCTGGAGCAGGTGCATGTTGCAGGTGTTCCCCTCGTACCAGACGGAGGAGACCCCGACCTGCGGCTTGCGGAGGTCGGCATCGGTGAGGCCAACGCCGTAGAGCACGGCCTGCGACGCCCCCTGCGACTTGGGCTCCGTGATGCGCGCGCTGTACTTGTTGAGCTTGGGCTCGTCGGAGACGGCGGCGGCGCGGACGCGCGTGGCGAGGCGGCGGCCGGAGGCGGGGGTGGGGGCGGCGGCGGGGAGAGAGGGGGATGTGAGCGCCAGGGACTGCATGGCGTCGGCGGGGGCGGTGAGGTTTGGGATGGGGTTTAGGGTTTTGGAATGGGGTGGGGGTGGCGAGTAAGGAAGGAGATGGATGTGGACAAGGGGACGGCAGCGTCTGCTGGAAGAGGAGGAAGACGACGCCAGCAGCGCCAGCGCGTGCCAGGTCGGATTTATTTTTATATGGAAAAGCCTTCTGGCGCACTTTATTTTGAGAATTGAATAAGTTTAGGCAGTTCAAAATGTTGTCACGACAAAGTTAGCTTTTGGGATGCCGCGAACTGCGCGGAGCTCTGGTTAGGTTTCTTGTTGTTGTTGTTTTTTTAAGTTAGCAGGATAGCTGCTAAGATTCCATTCGGAAGAAATATGCCCACGCTGAGAATTGCTCGGTTTATTAAAAAAAAAACCAGGCGAAAACCTAAATAATAGGCAACTACACCAAGCTGAGCTAGGTCACTAGCATCACAGGACATATAAAAATGCCAGAAAAACAAAATATGATAGAGCAAAGCACATCATAGGCCATTGCAGTATCATCGTACATCCTCCATCGCGCTCGTGACCCGACAACTTTGACTTCGCTGTAAGAACACATGAGCACCCGCATCCGGCATGTCCGTCACAGTCGTGTTCTTTCAACCTCATTGACATTGGAGAGAGAAGACATGTCCGAAGAAAGCACACATGTCGCTCCGATCCCGGGAGGAGGACGCTCCCTGCATGTCCATTGTGCTTCTGTTGCCCACCACCGTCGTGCCACGGCCAACCACGGACGCGACCCTGACCATCCAGACCACTGCCAACCAGGTGCGCCCACCAAAGACCCTCTCCAAAACTATGCTTCCAGCGAAGTAAGGCCGCCAAGGCCACCTGTAACAGCTCGAGACCGACGCCCCAGATGCATTCCATATATTTGGTTATCGCCGCATTAATTATTTGTTTGTTGCATTCATCATCGCATCATCCGCATTGCATCGGCGCTCCGTTGTCATCTTTTTTCAAAACTTGCATCCTTTAGTAGTCGTCGCTTCTTTTCGTTGACCGTTCCAAGACCAACCACACACTTGCACGCAAATGTCTTGTCTCTCGGCATAACCCACATACCTCCTCGCGCACGTTCGGAAACTTTCCCGAACCCAAACCGCCCGGTCATCACCGGTGGGTTCGGGTCAATCCCAAACATCCTCAAACATCTTTGGTTCTTTCTTTAGACCAGACGGAGCCAACCGATCTAAATCGGAGAGCGCCAAACCTCTTCCTTTCCCTATATATAGTCCCCTGGACCTAATTTGGACAACCAGACCTAATCCCTAAAATTCCTCCCCCTGTCCGGCGCCGCCGCCAGCCTCCTCCCACCTCAGGATCTCACCCGCCTGCCAAACCACCGTCGTTGTCTCTGTTGGGGAACGTAGTAATAATTCAAAAAAATTCCTACGTGTCACCAAGATCAATCTAGGAGATGCTAGCAACGAGAGACAGGGAGTGCATATTCATACCCTTGAAGATCACTAAGCGGAAGCGTTACAAGAACGCGGTTGATGGAGTCGTACTCGCGGCGATTCAAATCGCGGAAGATCTGATCCAAGCGCCGAATGGACGGCGCCTCCGCGTTCAACACACATACAGCCCGGGGACGGCGCCTCCTTCTTGATCCAGCAAGGGGAGAGGAGAAATTGAGGGAGAACTCCGGCAACACGACGGCGTGGTGGTGGTAGAGCTCGTGGTTCTCCGGTAGGGCTTCGCCAAGCACTACGGAGGAGGAGGAGGTGTAGGAAGGGGAGGGCTGCGCCAGGGGCTGAGGTCCAGCTCCCATGCACCTCCCCACTATATATAGGGGTGGAGGGGGCTGGTTTCTTGCCCTCCAAGTCCATTGGGGCGTTGGCAAAGGTGGGAGAAAAGAAATCCCATCCTTTCCCTTCCCCACCGATTGTTATCCCCCCTTTTTAGGGATCTTGATCTTATTCCTTCTAAGGAGGGATCTTGGTGCACCTTGACCAGGGGTGTGGGGCCTTGCCCCCACTACCCAGGTTCATGTGGGTCCCCCCATACAGGTGGGCCCCACTTCGGAACCTTCTAGAACCTTCCCGGTACAATACCGAAAAACCCTAAACATTTTTCGGTGGCCAAAATAGGACTTCCCATATATAAATATTTACCACCGGACCATTCCAGAACTCCTCGTGACGTCCGGGATCTCATCCGAGACTCGAAACAACTTTCGGTAACCACATACAATTCCCATTACAACTCTAGCGTCACCGAACCTTAAGTGTGTAGACCCTACTCCATTCAAAAAAAGTGTGTAGACCCTACGGGTTCGGGAACTGTCGTGGGATTGTCACGGCAGATGTCCTAGTGTAAGGACTTAGTCATGAGGCCAACGCATCTATGTGGTAGCTTGAGAGGGGTTGAGCGGAATCGAGAAACGCAACACAAGACAGGGATTTAGACAGCTTCGGGCCCCGGGAAACATCATCCGGTAACAACCCTACGTGTTGTTTGAGGCTAGGTCTCATTATCATCATGAGGGAGTCGCCGTAAACTGGCTCTTTGTGTCTAGCCCTAGAGATTGTTTCTTCTTGCCTCTCTCCCTCTTGGGGAGCCCTGCCCCTCCTTATATATGTTGAAGGGGCGGGTTACATGTGGAGTCCTATTAGGATTAGGACTAGTCTATCTCTAATACAAACCGGATACAAGTCCAGGTCTTAACTCCTTGTAAAATAAATATTCCTCACGCCTTTCCTCTTAAACCGGCCCACCATAACATGAGCCGGCCTTCTGGGCCTTGGGCCTTGTCACCGTCTGTCCCGCCCGCCGGGTTACCAGTGAATCATAATGTTCAGTCAGGTTGCTTGTAAACCGTCTGGTCTGTGCGGGTCGCCGGTGAATCGCCAAGTGTCAGCGGGTCTCCAATAAACCGCCAAGTCCGGCCGGGTTATACTTCCGGCCGGTTTACGCCGCGGGGTATATCCCCGACATTAGCCCCCAGATTAATTTGGATTTATCCATGTTAAACTGATCCTGTAGAATAAACACAAGAACAAACTTGACAGATTATGCTCCGGGTTAAGAATTCTTGTAAATCGGCACCTGATCATCCTTAATTCCTTGTCATTTTCCTTCTTCTAGAAAATCCAGGTCAATAAGCCAGCTTCATACTCAATTTGCTGACATTGGTTTCTCATAGAGAAATATTGTGAAGAATAATCCACTTGAGTCGGCTTTCAAAGCGCCGGCTTAAGAAATATTGGTCTTGAAATACTCATCTGATATTCAGCCGGTTTGAAGATTTAAAACTTGTTGGTTTAATATTACCAAAATTGCCGGCTTGTAAATATGGATGGCACCGAGTCATAATTGTTACCGACGCCGGGTCATAATTGTTGCAGACACCGGGTCAATCTGGTTTGCTCAGAACTAAGAATTTGAAGATTTTTCTCCCTTATATCCATATTACCTGTAGCCCCCAAGTCTTGAGCAGAACAAAGTGATGGCTTAAGACTTGTTTCCATATAATTACTGCCACTTTGAAGAAATCCATGTTGTTCATCTCAGTCACTAGTAAAAACTGAATACTCCATATATGTAGCCCCCAAGTGACGGGTCATTATGCAATAATGAGCATGGACTTTATAAATATGATCATGTAGATTTGAACAATAACGTGTAGTCCCCAAGGGCCGGCTCAGTAAGATAATATTGAGCTGGTACTTTATATATACTTCTTTGAAAAGAACATCATATAATGTAACCCCCGTCATGGGGCTTGAACCCACGTCCACAAGGTTAAGAGCTTTGTGGTTTACCAACTGAGCAATGGACCTTTCAATATAATGGTTTTAAGACTTGTGTACCTTGAATTGTTGACAGGAGCAATTGGTAGCCCCCAAGGGCCGGATCATTATGATGTGATGAGTCGGGTTTAATAAGGCCAGTAAAAATGACTTTGCATTAGCCCCCAAGTGCCATGGTTCATGCTGGCAGTGACATGGGACTTGCATATTTGATGTAATCTCAATTTGAATAAGGGATTTTTACATCTGTGCCCCTGGTTCCTTAGCTCTACTCATTCATCCCCGCGCTCTTAACTTTTGCTCAATTTTCCCCACTCCCTTGCCAGAAACCCTCATAACTGGGCACAACGAACGTTGCCGTCGGGTCAAAGGCTTGACCGTTAACTCTGACTAGTGGGGCCACGCTGGACTGTGCCGCGTTGGGTGGTGTCGCTGTTCGACCATTGGGCCGTGGTTTCGTTGGGCTGTCCCGTGCATTAAACGTATGTGCGCGCCGCGAGGACAGAAGCCTGCTATGCATGCACCCAGCAAACCCTGCCTGCATGCGTCGATCGAGCCTGCATGCGCCGATGCCAATATGTAGCTTAAATAGCCGTAGTGCTACGTGTTATTTGGTCGTGGCAATAATGGGGTCAAATGTGAAGTTAGTAGCCCGTTTTCAAACCCACCGCAGCATCGGGAGTGTACACGCGTGGGAAACGGTGGTTTGAAAAGAAGAAGAAAAAGAAGCTAATTGCACGCGTGGGAATCCGTGGTCATACCCTATATTATATGAACAAAAAGAGACAATTTTTGAAGAGCTTGTGGCCATTTTGAATGATAAAAATAAATTTGGCCCTTAAAAAGTTGGTCATTTTGCATGATAAAAAGAGGTAGAGGGCTTGTGGCCATTATACAAATGCAAAATGACCAATTTTTTGATAGTTTGTGGCCATTTTACATGATAAAAATAAATTTAGCCATTATAAATTTGGTCATTTTACATTTGTATACAACAAAAAGAACGATGCAAAAAATAGAGCAAACGATGCAAAAATACAGAGCTAGCACGTTCACAAAAACATAGCAAACGATGCAAATTGGGCCAGCACGTTCACAAAACCAGAGCAAATTGGGCCCAATAACAACGTTTTTTTCACGGAGTCAGTGGTGGGCGAGCAGCCGAGCACAACCAATAGGATCGCCTCTCGTGGATCGCCCCACGATCCAACGATGCGGAGCCGTCCTTGTGATCCAACGGCGCGGAGCCTGCACACAGCCAGCCCACCTTGTTCCTTCTAGAAGGCCAGATCTGGGGTTGTGGCTTGGCGCGAGGGTATGATCGGACGGCTGACGTTGGGAGCTAGGGTTAGGCGAAACCCCGCGGGGTTTAGAGGGGTTTTGAGCTGGTCAACGGGGTTTCGAAGGCTTTGACTGAGCATAACTAAGTTTAAAAAATCGAAAAAATATGAAACCTTCGCCGTTCGTCGTTTTATAAGACAAACTAACGAGGAAAAATACTAAACTTGATTTATGGTCATTTTCATGAAAAAACCCTAGCTGGCACAATCAAGATCAAATGAGCACAATTAATTTAAAAAAAATCTAAAAATATAAAACTTGCGCACAATGTTGTCTTATGTGACATGTTACCAACCAAAAATCATAAACTTGCTCTATGGTCATTTTCATGAGAAAACCTTCACACATATGAGCTATCATGTACATGATTTCATAGAGTTCAAGGAGAGGAGGTGGTGTTACCTTCTGTTTTTGAAAAATTTAAAAAACCAAAACAATCAAAAAATATTGAGACTTCGAATCTACACTATGGAAAGTGAATATGTGTTAATAAAAAAACATTTGGCTCATTTAGAGTAGGTTCAAAAAAACTTGATTACAAATGGGTTGTTTACCCTAGCCTGGGAGCTCATTTGGAGGACATTTTCTCAAATTCACATTTATTTGACCTCCTCTAGATCACTTCAATTTTGCGCCCCAAATGCGTCGGCGCGGACGTCGAACGGACGCCACCCGTGCCTTCTCGCTGTCCGCCGCGTCCCCACCTGGCAGCCGCCCACTCGCGATCAGCTTAATTTATGACCACGGCCCACGCGTCAGCAACCGCGGTCGCCCTTTTTTAAGCCGACCATGTGGCGGGGCCATCCTCATCCAAACTCGCCGTCCCCATATAGGCATGCTCGCTCCCCCGTCGCCGGCAAACCCTAGCAAAAACCCTAGCCAACCCTAGCCAAATGAGGCTCTTCTCCGGCGCCGGCAGTAGCAAGTCCAAGGGCAAGGCCCCCGCCGTCCCTTTCCCCTCTGAGGCGGTCTACCGCGAGAGCGAGGAGGACGAGCGGCGCAGGGTGGAGGTGGTGGAGGAAGAGGAGGCTCGCTACGAGGCGGCCATGGCGCAGGCCCTCGCCCTCTCCGCAGTCGGCGATTGCGTCGTGCCGCTGGTGGCCCCGCCGTCCCCTCCCCGACGGCTCGTCAAGGCCGACCCGGAGCCGTAGCCTGAGCCCGAGCCGCAGCCGGAGCCCATCGCGCGCTTCTCCTGGACGGGAGTGGTGCGCGAGTGGGTGTCCGCGTCACCGGTTTGGATGGGGGCGACCCCGGAGTAGGAGGCGGCGTACCTCGAGATGTGGCGCCAGCGACGACTCGCCGAGGAGCGCCATCGCGGCGAGTACTCGAGCGCGACCTCGAGGAGGAAGCGCGCGAGGCTGAGGAGGAGGCGCGCCAAGCCGCGGCTGCACAGGCGCCCGCACAGCCCCCCGCGCCGGCACTGCCCCCGCTGGAACAGCTGCCCGCGGCCGACATCGCTGCCGCCTGGAACACGACGTTCCTTTGGGCCAGCCCTGCGCTGACGCTCATCGACCTCGCCCACCCCAAGGACGACGACGACAACGCCTAGGGCGCGCTGGGCAGCGCGCCGCCTCGTAGTTAGGTTGTTTTTAATTTCTTTTAATGCTAATGTGGACGCGTGGACTCTCGCCAGCCTTCCTAAGGCCGGCTTTAATGTTTAATTAAGTTGTTTTTATTTCAAATATGCATGCACAGTTTTTTTTGTCCGCGCCGTTAAAATGGGTCGGGCCAGCGTTGGGCGCACGAGCCAACCCAAATGCGTTGGGCACAGTGAGGGGATTTGGGGAAAATGGTAGGGGCGATGGAGGTGGTTGCCCTCTTTATATGATGTGCTACCCCATGACTGCGGTCTTGCATGCGCCCACGTATACGTGGCCCCACTCGTCAGCTAACAGTCAAAGCCTTTGACCCGACGGCAACGTCCGTTGTGCCCAGTTATGAGGGTTTCTGGCAAGGAAGTGGGGAAAAGTGAGCAAAAGTTAAGAGCGCGGGGATGAATGAGTAGAGCTAAGGAACCAGGGGCACAGAAATAAAAATCCCTTATTATTATTGCTCGCTAGTTGATTATGCCATGGAAATGAGTAAATGTGAGACCTAAATGTTATTGTGAACATGGTTAGTTCGTAATCTTTGCTGAAAACCTGAATATTGGCTAGACATATTTGCAACAACAAGATCAAACAGAGTTTGTAAAAGTTTTTCTTTGTCACTTTCAGTTTGTCAACTGAATTGCTTGAGGACAAGCAATGGGTTAAGCTTGGAGGAGTTGATACGTCTCCATCGTATCTACTTTTCCAAACTCTCTTGCCCTTGTTTTGGACCCAAATTTGCATGATTTGAATGGAACTAACCCGGACTGACGCTGTTTTCAGCAGAATTGCCATGGTGTTATTTTTGTACAGAAATAGAAGTTCTCGGATTGACCTGAAAATTTACGAAGAATATTTTTGGAATATATCAAAAATATCGGTGCAAGAATCAACCAGAGGGGGGCCACCTAGAGGCCACAAGCCCCGGGGGCGCGCCCTGCAGGCTTGTGGGGCCCCTAGAGCTCCTCCGACCCTAATTCCAACTCTATAAGTACCTATTCGTGGAGAAAAAAATTAGAGAGAAGGATTCATCGCATTTTACGATACGGAGCGCCGCCACCTCCTGTTCTTCATCGTGAGGGATGATCTGGAGTCCGTTCGGGGCTCCCAAGAGGGGGATTCGTCGCCATCATCATCACCAACCTTCCTCCATCACCAATTTCATGATGCTCACCGCCGGGAGTGAGTAATTCCATCGTAGGCTTGCTGGATGGTGATGGGTTGGATGAGATTTATCATGTAATCGAGTTAGTTTTGTTAGGGTTTGATCCCTAGTATACAGTATGTTCTGAGATTGATGTTGCTATGACTTTGCTATGATTAATGCTTGTCACTACGGCCCGAGTGCCATGATTTCAGATCTGAACCTATTATGTTTTCATGAATATATTTGTGTTCTTGATCCTATCTTGCAAGTTGTAGACACCTATTATGTGTTATGATCTGCATACCCCAAGATGACAATAATTGGGATTCTTTCCGGTGATTACCGTAGTTTGAGGAGTTCATGTATTCACTAAGTGCTAATGCTTTGGTCCGGTTCTCTATTAAAAGGAGGCCTTAATATCCCTTAGTTTCCATTAGGACCCCGCTGCCATGGGAGGGTAGGACAAAAGATGTCATGCAAGTTCTTTTTCATAAGCATGTATGACTATATACGGAATACATGCCTACATTATATTGACGAATTGGAGCTAGTTATGTGTCACCCTAGGTTATAACTGTTGCATGATGAATGCCATCCGACATAATTATCCATCACTGATCCGATGCCTACGAGCTTTTCACATATTGATCTTTGCTAAGTTACTTTCGTGTTGCTACTGTTACAATCATTACAAAACTGTTGCTGTTACTTTTGCCACTGTTAACGTTACTTCCATACTACTTTGCTACTAAAAACTTTACTGCAGATATTAAGTCTTTCAGGTGTGGTTGAATTGACAACTCAGCTGCTAATACTCATGAATATTCTTTGGCTCCCCTTGTGTCAAATAAATAAATTTGGGTTGAATATTCTACCCACGAAAACTGTTGCGATTCCCTATACTTGTGGGTTATCAGATATCATCTGGGAAGTTAGCATATGTCTCATGACCAGGCTCTTTATGTGCAGTGCAATTTTAGTGCCACCTTTCACTACATAAAACTTAGAAATTTCAGTCCAAAGGCCCGTGCCAAAATAGAAGTGACCATGTTCATCAAGTCTTACAGAAGCAACGATTGTAAATCCATGGTTCGTGTTTAATATGACATCCCTGCAGTCTTCAATTATGTAAAGGGAAAGATTGTGTACTATAGATGTTGTTGCAAAGCAAGGGATGTACTGCAGAAAATGGTAAGATTGTTAACGAATATGGTAACATGCAAATATGGGAGTAATTGAAAGAACAGTACAACAGTTGAAATCAAAGGACAAAAATATAAAATTAAACAGGCAGTGTAACCATGATTTCATGCAAATATGAGAGTAATCGAAAGAACAATACATCATTAATTTGCGTAATATATAAAGAACAAAAAATCCCCTTTGACGTATATGCTGCATGTGGCACCTTTTATCCAAATGTAGCAATATATAGTATATGTTCAGGAAAGTAGGCCATGCCAACCGAGGTAGGGTGAGATTGAACATATCGTGCGCCTCCTGAAGTCATCTGGTACGGTGAGATGGAACTCCACGACTGCCTAGCAGAGGCCGCAAAGGCATGATGTTTCCATGCACTGTACACTCTATGGATGAAAGAAAACCCTCAATCAGCTCAAATAAAATTGAATTCACGGTGATTTTGGCCGGGTAATTAAAGGGGGCAGACGGACTGGGATAGAGATGAGCGAATATTTTAGTAAATTAGTCACCTGGTTGTCCATGAGAAAAAACCCTCAATACCATGGATTCCCCAATTGGGCAGAGCTGGGTCAACGGCGAGCAGCGTCGAGGCGATAGGCGGCATCAAGCGGCAGTGGCGAAATGCGGTGGGGTTTGCTGGCAACCGGCGGTGGCGACATGCATCCAGCTAAGTGGTTTCCGCGGCGATAAGTGGTGACATGCAGAGTCGCGGAGGAGCTAGTGCAGGTATGAATGGGGATCGGAGGGGGTGGCGGGCGGGGTGAGGGTTTTGTGACATGGGGATGGTGAGGGTTTTCTTTTTTCCTTTTTGAATTGGGTGGTGAGGGTTTTCCTTTTCGGAGGCAATGGTTTGCTAGACCCAACCGTGTGTGATTAACGTCTATTTTTAAAAAACTGGTAAAATGAAAGTCACCGCACACGGTTCCAATTTGGAAAAATAACCAAGTTTCAGGGTGGGTCCACATTTCCTTCGTCGGTTGAATCTGAAATTTTTACCTACGCTAAACATTCACGCTAATATGCATAAAATTCCATCAACCAAACTGACTGCATCCATATCCCACATTTAGACATAAGTAAACATAGATATAAGCATATTGAGGCATAGATAATAAGCGTACACAAGCATAGTTCAACCATATATAGTTCAACCGACATTAAGCATACTCAAGCACAGTTATAATTAAGACACTGCATAGCCATATATAGTTCAATCCCACATCTCATTTGCCGATAGGCCTACACGATGGTGAAGCTTCTCCAGGTACTCAGGGTATGCGGCGTGCGCCACCCTGCGAGAATACTTCTGCCTGAAGGAGCCAAGGGCTCGTCCTCTTGGATGTGTCAGAACACTTTCATACATGCCATGAAACTTTTGGTTGCAAAATGAGCATCCAAAGCCCCGATTCCAGGTCCTAATATGCCTCTTATGATTCTCCATCTAAAGCTCCCTGAGCTTTTGCCTCTTGTACCTCCTCTGGCCATCTTCATCCTCGCTGTCGACATCGTAGATATCACCTATACATATAGTAAAAAATGTGGCGTCCGTATAGTTTATAATAATGTGAATTCAGCAGGCAGAGTTTATGATACATAATATATCGTATGACAGCGTGAACCCTAAATCATCAAGTGATCTTGATGAAAGAAATGCATAAATAAAGAGCACACAACTTACTGCAACAAAATTAAGAGTTTGATTGGTTTGCTACCAACATTTGGCAAAATCAAAAGTTGCCAACACTTGGCAACCTTTTGTGAGATTGGAAAATGAACAATGGAATACGAACTAATCTCTAGCGAACATTTGGCAGTTGCCAAAATTTGGCATCAAATCAAATGTTACATGTCGTAAAGTAGAATTAGGATTTTATGGCTATTTTTAAGACTTATCCAAAGATTATGGTTCGATTTTTTTAGCACAATCATCTATGTAGATACCGGTCTTGATTTTTTGGCATAAACATATATAGGACATTCAAAATCAATTGTCAAGATTTGGCTAGGAATTATTAGCACGAAGAATAACACTAGTTGGATTATTAGAAGAATTCATTTGTACAGATGAAACAGCTAATCACGTATCATTTGTACCATTCAAACAATCAATACACTTCACGGATCTAACGAAACTTACTCATATTTCATGGATTGAGAGAACATAACTGTCGGTGTCAAAACCGGTAGACCTCGGGGTAGGGGGTTGATACGTCTCCAACGTATCTATAATTTTTGATTGTTCCATGCTATTATATTATCTGTTTTGGATGTTTAATGGGCTTTATTATGCACTTTTATATTATTTTTTGGACTAACCTATTAACCGGAGGCCCAGTGCCAGTTGCTGTTTTTTTGCCTATTTCAGTGTTTCACAGAAAAGGAATATCAAACGGAGTCCAAACAGAATGAAACCTTTGCGAGGTCGTTTTTGGAACAAACGCAATGCAGGAGACTTGGAGTGGACGTAAAGGAAGCCACGAGGTGGCCACGAGGTAGGAGGGCACGCCCCCCACCCTCGTGTGCCCCTCGTAGCTCCACCGACCTACTTCTTTCGCCTATATATACTCATATACCCTGAAAACATCCAGGAGCACCACGAAACCCTATTTCCACTGCCGCAACCTTCTGTACCCGTGAGATCCCATCTTGGGGCCTTTTCCGGTGCTCTGCCGGAGGGGGAATCGATCACGGAGGGCTTCTACATCAACACCATAGCCTCTCCGATGATGTGTGAGTAGTTTACCACAGACCTTCGGGTCCATAGTTATTAGCTAGATGGCTTCTTCTCTCTCTTTGGATCTCAATACAAAGTTCTCCTCGATTCTCTTGGAGATCTATTCGATGTAATACTTTTTGCGGTGTGTTTGTCGAGACCCGATTGTGGGTTTATGATCAAGATTATCTATGAATAATATTTGAATATTCTCTGAATTCTTATATGCATGATTTGATATGTTTGCAAGTCTCTTCGAATTATCAGTTTGGTTTGGCCTACTAGATTGATCTTTCTTGCAATGGGAGAAGTACTTAGCTTTGGGTTCAATCTTGCGGTGTTCTTTCCCAGTGACAGCAGGGGCAGCAAGGCACGTATTGTATTGTTGCCATCGAGGATAAAAAGATGGGTTTTATATCATATTGCTTGAGTTTATCCCTCTACATCATGTCATCTTGCCTAATGCGTTACTCTGTTCTTATGAACTTAATACTCTAGATGCATGCTGGATAGCGGTCGATGTGTGGAGTAATAGTAGTAGATGCAGAATCGTTTCGGTCTGCTTGACACGGACATGATGCCTATATACATGATCATGCCTAGATATTCTCATAACTATGCGCTTTTCTATCAATTGCTCGACAGTAATTTTTCACCCACCGTAGAATTTGCTATCTTGAGAGAAGCCACTAGTGAAACCTATGGCCCCCGGGCCTACTTTCCATCATATAAATTTCCAATCTATTTTATTTTGCAATCTTTAATTTCAATCTATACAACAAAAATACCAAAAATATTTATCTTATTATCTCTATCAGATCTCACTTTTGCAAGTGGCCGTGAAGGGATTGACAACCCCTTTATTGCGTTGGTTGCAAGGTTCTTAATTGTTTGTGCAGGTACGAGGGATTTGCGTGTAGTCTCCTACTGGATTGATACCTTGGTTCTCAAAAACTGAGGGAAATACTTACGCTACTTTGCTGCATCACCCTTTCCTCTTCAAGGGAAAACCAACGCATGCTCAAGAGGTAGCAAGAAGGATTTCTGGCGCCGTTGCCGGGGAGATCTACTCACAAGTCAAGACATACCAAGTACCCATCACAAACTCTTATCCCTCGCATTACATTATTTGCCATTTGCCTCTCGTTTTCTCTCCCCCACTCCCCCCTTGCCGTTTTATTCGCCCTTTTCCGTTCGTCTTTGTTTGCTTCTTGTGTCTCCGTGTGTTAGATAGTTTGTTTTGCCGTTATGGCCAGTCCTTCTATCATTGTTAGTACCCCCGAAAATGAAGTTCTTAATTTTAAACAAATGGAGGGGGAAAATTTGAAAGATTCTTGGGATAGAATTTGCAATGCTCAGAATAGATCCACTAGGAAGCAATCCACTTACGCTCTTCTTCGCAATTTTTATGTAGGCATCATTCCTTGGAATAGATATATTCTTGATACCATTACCGGAGGGAATTTCTTGGGTAGCCATACTTTCGATTCTTATAATGCTATGATAGATTTGTTTGGCACACCGCCTCTTTTGGTTAATGGAACTATTTTAACCTTGGAACATGTGATGCAAAGGCTAGAAATTATTGAAAATAAAGTTGCCACTGTAGAGTTGATTGAGAATTTGGATAAAAAGATCCACAACCAAATTACCCAATATGGATCTAAGGTAGGAGTCACTCTGAATTTTTTTAAAGGAAAAGAACCAATAGTTAATGAAAAGATAGATCAAGATTCCATAAGAATTGATAAACTTGAGGATATTATTACCAACTTAGGGTCTGCCTTTTCTTCCGTGAGAAATACTCCAAATCCTCCTACTAGCAAATTTGCCAAATTGATGTATGTTCCTAAAAATAAGGGTGAATCTTCTAGTAAGGAAAATGCGGATCTCAAATCAGTAAGTGCTCACCCCAACATTTTTGCTACCATTAAGGAACCTTTTGCTACAAATGAATTTCTTGATTTCTTGCCTAGGAGTTTGATCATTAATAAAAATAAGGAAACTCCTAAGGGTTATAAGTGTTCAATTTAAGAATTGCATACCAAAGATGACAATACCTAGATCTATTCTTGTTTTTATGCCTAGCTAGGGGCGTTAAACGATAGCGCTTGTTGGGAGGCAACCCAATTTTATTTTTATTCCTTGCTTTTTGTTCCTGTTTAGTAATAAATAATTCATCTAGCCTCTGGTTAGATTTAGTTTTATGTTTTAATTAGTGTTTGTGCCAAGTTAAACCTATAGAATCTTCTTGGATAATAATTATTTGATCTTGCTGAAAAAAGTCAGAAACTTTCTGCTCACTAAAACAATTGTTACAAATCACCAGAACGTGATAAAATACTGATTCCAATTGCAGTAGATCAACAAACAGATTATTTAGGTCTTCCTATTTTGGCAGAATTTTTTGAGTTACAGAAGTTTGCTTTTGATACATATTACTACAGACTGTTCTGTTTTTGATAGATTCTGTTTTTCGTGTGTTGTTTGCTTATTTTGATGAATCTATGGCTAGTATCGGGGGGTATGAACCATAGAGATGTTGGAATAGAGTAGGTTTAACACCAATATAAATAAAGAATGAGTTTATTACAGTACTTTAAAGTGGTGGTATGTTTTCTTGCACTAACGGAGCTCATGAGATTTTCTATTGAGTTTTGTGTTGTGAAGTTTTCAAGTTTTTTGGTAAAGATTTGATGGATTATGGAATAAGGAGTGGCAAGAGCCTAAGCTTGGGGATTCCCAAGGCACCCCAAGGTAAAAGTCAAGGACAACCAAAAGCCTAAGCTTGGGGATGCCCCGGAAGGCATCCCCTCTTTCGTCTTTGTCTATCGGTAACTTTACTTGAGGCTATATTTTTATTCACCATATGATATGTGTTTTGCTTGGAGCGTATTGTATGATTTGAGTATTTGCTTTTTAGTTTACCACAATCATCCTTGTTGTACACACCTATTGGAGAGACACACATGAATCAGAATTTATTAGAATACTCTATGTGCTTCACTTATATTTTTGAGCTAGATAATTTTGCTCTAGTGCTTCGCTTATATCTTTTTAGAGCATGGTGGTGGTTTTATTTTATATAAATTATTGATCTATCATGCTTCACTTATATTATTTTGAGAGTTCTTTAGAACAACATGGTAATTTACTTTGGCTATAAAATTAGTACTAAGATGATAGGCATCCAAGAAGGATATAATAAGAACTTTCATATAGAGTGCATTGAATACTATGAGAAGTTTGATACTTGATGATTGTTTTGAGATATGAAGATGGTGATATTAAAGTTGTGCTAGTTGAGTAATTGTGAATTTGAGAAATACTTGTGTTGAAGTTTGCAAGTCCCGTAGCATGCACGTATGGTAACCGTTGTGTAACAAATTTGAGACATGAGGTCTTCTTTGATTGTCATCCTTATGAGTGGCGGTCGGGGACGAGCGATGGTCTTTTCCTACCAATCTATCCCCCTAGGAGCATGCACGTAATGCTTGGTTTTTGATGACTTGTAGATTTTTGCAATAAGTATGTGAGTTCTTTATGACTAATGTTGAGTCCATGGATTATACGCACTCTCACCTTTCCATCATTGCTAGCCTCTTCGGTACCGTGCATTGCCCTTTCTCACCTTGAGAGTTGGTGCAAACTTCGCCGGTGCATCCAAACCCCGTGATATGATACGCTCTATCACACATAAACCCCCTTATATCCTCCTCAAAACATCCACCATACCTACCTATTATGGCATTTCCATAGCCATTCCGAGATATATCGCCATGCAACTTTCCACCGTTTCACTTATCATGCATGTTTCGTCATTGTCATATTGCCTTGCATTGATCATGTAGTTGACATCGTATTTGTGGCAAAGCCACCATGCATAATTTTTCATACATGTCACTCTTGATTCATTGCCCATCCCGGTACACCGCCGGAGGCATTCATATAGAGTCATATTTTGTTCTAGTATCAAGTTGTAATCATTGAGTTGTAAATAAATAGAAGTGTGATGATCATCATTAATAGAGCATTGTCCCGATAAAAAAAGAGAAGAAAGAAAAAGAAGGGACAATGCTACTATCCTTTTTCCACACTTGTGCTTCAAAGTAGTACCATGATCTTTATGATAGAGAGTCTCTTATTTTGTCACTTTCATATACTAGTGGGAATTTTTCATTATAGAACTTGGCTTGTATATTCCAACAATGGGCTTCCTCAAATGCCCTAGGTCTTCGTGAGCAAGCAAGTTGGATGCACACCCACTTAGTTTCTTTTGTTGAACTTTCATACATTTATAGCTCTAGTGGATCTGTTGCATGGCAATCCCTACTCCTTGCATTGACATCAATTGATGGGCATCTCCCTAGCCCGTTGATTAGCCGCGTCAATGTGAGACTTTCTCCTTTTTTTGTCTTCTCCACACAACCCCCATTATCATATTCTATTCCACCCATAGTGCTATATCCATGGCTCACGCTCATGTATTGCGTGAAAGTTGAAAAAGTTTGAGATTACTAAAGTATGAAACAATTGCTTGGCTTGTCATCGAGGTTGTGCATGATGAGAGCATTTTTGTGTGACGAAAATGGAGCATGACCAAACTATATGATTTTGTAGGGATGAACTTTCTTTGGCCATGTTATTTTGAGAAGACATGATTGTTTAATTAGTATGCTTGAAGTATCATCATTTTTATGTCAATATTAAACTTTTGTCTTGAATCTTTCGGATCTGAACATTCATGCCACAATAAAGAGAATTACATTGAAAATTATGTTAGGTAGCATTCCACATCAAAAATTCTGTTTTTATCATTTACCTACTCGAGGACGAGCAGGAATTAAGCTTGGGGATGCTTGATACGTCTCCAACGTATCTATAATTTATTATTGTTCCATGCTATTATATTATCTGTTTTGGATGTTTAATGGGCTTTATTATGCACTTTTATATTATTTTTTGGACTAACCTATTAACCGGAGGCCCAGCGCCAGTTGTTGTTTTTTTGCCTATTTCAGTGTTTCGTAGAAAAGGAATATCAAACGGAGTCCAAACGGAATGAAACCTTTGCGAGGATCGTTTTTGGAACAAACGCAATCCAGGAGACTTGGAGTGGATGTAAAGGAAGCCACGAGGTAGCAGGGCGCGCCCAGGGGGTAGGCGCGCCCCCCACCCTCGTGGGCCCCTCGTAGCTCCACCAGCCTACTTCTTTCGCCTATATATACTCATATACCTTGAAAACATCCAGGAGCACCACGAAACCCTATTTCCACCGCCGCAACCTTCTGTACCCGTGAGATCCCATCTTGGGGCCTTTTCTGGCGCTCTGCCAGAGGGGGAATCGATCACGGAGGGCTTCTACATCAACACCATAGCCTCTCCGATGATGTGTGAGTAGTTTACCACAGACCTTCGGGTCCATAGTTATTAGCTAGATGGCTTCTTCTCTCTCTTTGGATCTCAATACAAAGTTCTCCTCGATTCTCTTGAAGATCTATTTGATGTAATACTTTTTGCGGTGTGTTTGTCGAGATCCGATGAATTGTGGGTTTATGATCAAGATTATCTATGAATAATATTTGAATCTTCTCTGAATTCTTATATGCATGATTTGATATCTTTGCAAGTCTCTTCAAATTATCAGTTTGGTTTAGCCTACTAGATTGATCTTTCTTGCAATGGGAGAAGTACTTAGCTTTGGGTTCAATCTTGCGGTGTCCTTTCCCAGTGACAGCAGGGGCAGCAAGGCACGTATGTATTGTTGCCATCGAGGATAAAAAAGATGGGGTTTATATCATATTGCTTGAGTTTATCCCTCTACATCATGTCATCTTGCCTACACACGGTCTGCCTTGGTTAACTGTTTTCTTTTATCAACTATATCACACACGATTTGATGAAGAAAACTGTGTGGCATTGGGCTATCCATCGCAAGCGCTTTTACTGCTAGAACCGTTTGCAAAGGTCCATGACACATTTAGCAGGTTTATTAGTTTACAATTAATAATTCCAGTATTACGCAAATTCACATTTCATATTGAACAACTGTTTGCCAATTTCATATCAGGCACATAAATATATTATAACATCACAGTACGGTAGCTACATGAAAACAACACAGTACAACATATAGCTAGTTCAACTTCATAAGAACGATATATTCATTTCCCTAATCGAGATCATCCAGGCTCGTCTTATCCACCTCTTCTTTCAGTTCAGTAAGAACCTGTTTTGCACGGGCCAACTGGGAAAGTGCCTCCTCCTTCACCAACACCATCTTAGCAAAGTCTGATTTTAAAAATCTGAGCTCATTCTCCACCTTCAACTTTTTATCCCGCATCTTCAAATATTCTTCAGCGTTGACAACAGTTCTCTAAGCCTACGTTTGTTCTCTTCCTCGTACATGCTCCAGAGCTTCGCTAGGCACATCTTCAAAGACTGTGGCCACTCTTGATCAACCCACTCCAAGTAAGAACACTTCCGTTCATCCTATAATATTTAAAACTAGATTAGTAACAATTGTAGGGGAAATGGGTTTATAGCAACATAGAAAATCACCAATGCTTATTTTGAAAAACTGAAGAAACATGTTAATTATGACATATCTTCTCAAAAAGATCAATGTGCAAATGAATTAATTGCTACTGAGACAACAACCAAATTCTGGAACATCAGAAGCTATAATTAACTACAACGACACTACAAGTTCTTACTCATGTACAATAAATAACAAATTGAACATTTTACGAGGAAGGTAAATATAACTGCAACAGCATAGCGACAGTGTTTGGATGACAACAAATTGATACTAACAGGTGTGTACATGCACAAATTTAGTAACACAGAAATAATAGCACTAAGGCCGTCCACTACGTATGCCAAAACTGGGGTAAAGACAATTGTTGCTACATCTCGCACCGGTGCCCTGCACTGGCGAGCCGATGCAGCGGAAAAAAAATCAGGACCCGGACTCCGGAGCACGTAGTTGCTCCGATGCCCAGTTCCTTCGTGCCATAAAGATTTAGTATTTTACTGCTTGGCTGCTCGGATGTTTGGACCAAAGTTGGCTGCACAAACTGCTGAAGCAGCGCCAAATAATTTTCTAATGGCACCGCTGATGAGATGGCAACAATTTAAGATACTAGGTACAAACTGTGACACTGTCTTAGGATGCGTTTGGTTGAAGGTGTGGTATGAATGGGTTGGGACCGTGACAGTGTCTGAATCACATCTAACAAGTGATTTGTAACAATAAAAGAGGGTCTAACCTTCTCTGCACATGCCAGAAACTTCCTCCCACTGTCTATAGATTCAAACGCAACTAGCTTCACGCATGGAGATTGATGGTGACAGCGAGCAGATAGATCTTCGGCCACCCCGCTCCATTCGTTGCCATTGATGGTCCTAGGGAGCTACAAGAGGAAGAAATGACTCAAATCGACCGTCGGGTAAAAATCCTTCATTCCAAGTCATAGCCCAAGAGAGAGAAGAGAGGCATAACTGGGTGGTGAAGGAGTCGTCGCCGGAGGAGGAACCGCTGGAGAGGTCTTTGAAGAAGACCATGGCGACCCCGGCGGTAGGATGCGAGACGGCGAGAGCGAGGAAGCGGCTATAGCTTAGGAAGGAAGGAAGGAAGGAAAGAGGAAACATGGGAAATGTGACTTGTGGTCGGGGAGAAAAGGGGGTGGGGAAGGGGGGAAGGGGGCAGATATTTTTGGCGGCAGGCCAAAATTTTGGAAATGTGGAGGGAAACTTTATGCGCAGTGCCGCCGGACCATTCACTTTGACCGATTGTGTGCATCGCAAACGATTCTTCTGCTTTACGCGCATGGGATGAGTTTGATAATTCAAATTTTGGTGGAAATTTTCCCAGGTACGTCATTGCATAATTTAACATCGCTTGCTAATTTGGGCACACAAAAGAGTGTACATCAGATAGACCACACTTACTGAATCGAGCAATTTTAGTAATTAAACAGAGCCAGTTGACCTAAACATTGCTCTAACAAAAGACCAGCATTAAAAACAAAGCCTAAGTATGCATAATTTTAACAAATCCGCCGCCGCGCCGGCCTATGCATCGCCGGTGTGAGATGAGACATCATTGACTTGTCCTGGCGACATGCCGCCGTTGGTGGACTCCGCGTCCCCCCTGCTGAAGTCGACCGCGTCCTTGTCCTCGTCCTTGGCGCCGCCCTCAAGGTTGTAGTACTCATAGTAGTGGCTGCGCCAGAGCTTGCGTTGGTACTCCACCGCCGATTCCTCGACGGACAGACTCTTGTCTACCTCGACCTCGGCCACGCGCAACTCCTCCTCCCGCCGCTCCTCGATCTCCGCCGCCTCCTGCATCTCTAGCTCCCGCTCGACGACCTCATGAGGAAGCAGGTGCTCCATGGCCACCGCCGCCTTTTCAAATGTGGGTTGCATGCTGGAGTCCGAGGTGGCCTGGAATATCTTAGCGTGTGCATCCTCGATCTTGGCATGGATGGCCTCGACCCGAGCCAGGGCGACATCGGCGGCACGGACGGCAGCTCGAGCGCTCTCGGCGTTTGCAGCCGCCTCGCAGCAGCTGTTGCAGCCGTCTCGGCTGCTGCAGCTGCCCTGTCGGCTGCCGCAGACGCCCTCTCGGCGGAAGCGGCCGCGCTCAATGCGGATGCGGCGGCACTCTCGGTGTAGGCAGACGCGCTCTTGGCGCAGGCGGCGGCGCTCAGGGGGACGCGACCATCGTACGGGCCTTCACAAAGCGTTTCCACGGCGTCATCTTTGCAAGAAGGGGGTACGGGAATGGGGATCGGGATGCGTGGATTCGGGGGTTGCCGGCACTGGAGCAGACGAGCCGGCGAAGCTTAAGGAGGGAGACTTAAATAGACCCAGATATTTTCATCGCAAACGGTTCCTAGAAAACAACTGTGTGTGATGTTGTAGATATTTTTTATTAGCTGTGAAAGACGAATTTAGAGTAAAGTGGCAACAGATGGTGTTTTAAATGAATGAGAAATTTTGTAGTACTAATACAACTGTCATGTCAAATTTTGGAAAATTTCAGGGGTCATTTGACCTTTTAAAGACATTTAAGTGATTTTCTAGCCATTTAATGACCGTAATTGAAATTTAAACTACATGTACATGCAACAGCTAACCATAACGGTTTGAAAACTCATATTTTGTGTACTTGTGTGCGATTTAATTCCATGTGCAGTAAACTGGAAGGAATTTTCAAACATATTGGTCTAACGGCTATGACAATTTTAAGCATGGAGTGACATGGCATTTTAATTCCAAAAAAAATCAGAAACACATGAAACCTTGGTTGATGTAATGTCATGCCACCAAGATGATGTGGTAAAAAAATTGGCATGTTTGACGAAAGTTTGGATACACACCCCTCACAAACCGGAGCAACTCACTAGAAGGCTCGTGGTTCCGAGAGGGAACAATGCATGTTCGATGACGAACGGGAGATAGCTTCCTCTTACGGCCTTCAATTTTTTTCTACGTCTAACGTGCACTACTAGAACTGTAATGTGAAATTTTGGAAAATTCTAGGGGTCATTTGACCTTTTAAAGACACTTAAGTGATTTTCTAGCCATTTAATGACCGTAATTCAAATTTGAAGTACATCTACATGCAACGCCTAACCAAAACGGTTTTAAAAATCATATTTGTGTACTTGTGTGTGATTTAATTCCATGTGCAGTAAATTAGAAGGAATTTTCAAACATATTTGTCTCACGACATGGACACATGCATACGTATGCATGGAGTGACATGGCATTTTAATTCCAAAAAATAAAAAAAATATCAGAAACACATGAAACCTTGGTTGATGTAATGTCATGCCACCAAGATGATGTGGTAAAGAAATTGGCATGTTTGACGAAAGCTTGGATATACACCCCTCACAAACCGGAGCAACTCACTAGAAGGCTCGTGGTTTCGAGAGGGAACAATGCATGTTTGACGACGAACGGGAGATAGCTTCCTCTTACGGCCTTCAATTTTTATCTACGTCTAACGTGCACTACTACAACTGTAATGTGAAATTTTGGAAAATTCTAGGGGTCATTTGACCTTTTAAAGACACTTAAGTGATTTTCTAGCCATTTAATGACCGTAATTCAAATTTGAACTACATCTACATACAACGCCTAACCAAAACGGTTTGAAAAATCATATTTGTGTACTCGTGTGCGAGTTAATTCCATGTGCAGTAAATTAGAAGGAATTTTCAATCATATTTGTCTCACGACATGGACACATGCATACGTATGCATGGAGTGACATGGCATTTTAATTACAAAAAATATAAAAATATCAGAAACACATGAAACCTTGGTTGATGTAATGTCATGCCACCAAGATGATGTGGTAAAGAAATTGGCATGTTTGACGAAAGCTTGGATATACACCCTCACAAACCGGAGCAACTCACTAGAGGCTCGTGGTTCCGAGAGGGAACAATGCATGTTTGATGACGAACGGGAGATAGCTTCCTCTTACAGCCTTCAATTTTTTTCTACGTCTAGCGTGCACTACTACAACTGTAATGTGAAATTTTGGAAAATTGTAGTGGTCATTTGACCTTTTAAAGACATTTAAGTGATTTTCTAGCCATTTAATGACCGTAATTAAAATTTGAACTACATCTACATGCAATGCCTAACCAAAATGGTTTGAAAAATCGTATATGTGTACTTGTGTGCGAGTAAATTCCATGTGCAGTAAATTAGAAGGAATTTTCAAACATATTGGTCTCAAGGCATGGACACATGCATACGTATGCATGGAGTGACATGACATTTTAATTCCAAAAAAAATCAGAAACACATGAAACCTTGGTTGATGTAATGTCATGCCACCAAGATGATGTGGTAAAGAAATTGGCATGTTTGACGAAAGTTTGGACACACACCCTCACAAACAGGAGCAACTCACTAGAAGACTCGTGGTTCCAAGAGGGAACAATGCATGTTTGATGACGAACGGGAGTTAGCTTCCTCTTACGGCCTTCAATTTTTTTCTACGTCTAACGTGCACTACTACAACTGTAATGTGAAATTCTGGAAAATTCTAGTGGTCATTTGACCTTTTAAAGACATTTAAGTAATTTTCTAGCCATTTAATGACCGTAATTCAAATTTGAACTACATGCAATGCCTAACCAAAATGGTTTGAAAAATCATATCTGTGTACTTGTGTGCGAGTTAATTACATGTGCAGTAAATTAGAAGGAATTTTCAAACATATTGATCTCAAGGCATGGACACATGCATACGTATGCATGGAGTGCCATGGCATTTTAATTCCATAAAATTAAAAAATAATCAGAAAAACATGAAACATTGGTTGATATAATGTCATGCTACCAAGATGATGTGGTAAAGAAACTGGCATGTTTGACGAAAGTTTGGACACACACCCGTCACAAACCGGAGCAACTCACTATAAGGTTCGTGGTTCCGAGAGGGAACAATGCATGTTTGATGACGAACGGGAGATAGCTTCCTCTTACGGCCTTCAATTTTTTTTCGACGTTTAACGTGCACTAATACAACTGCCATGTGCAAATTTGGAAAATTTCAGGGGTCATTTGACCTTTTAAAGACATTTAAGTGATTTTCTAACCATTTAATGACCGTAATTCAAATTTGAACTATATCTACATGCAACGCCTAACCAAAACGGTTTGAAAAATCATATTTTTGTGTACTTGTGTGCGAGTTAATTCCATGTGCAGTAAATTAGAAGGAATTTTCAAACGTATTGGTCTCAAGGCATGGGCACATGCATGGAGTGCCATGGCATTTTAATTCCAAAAAATTTAAAAATGATCAGAAAAACATGAAACCTTGATTGATTTAATGTCATGCCACCAAGATGATGTGGTAAAAAAATTGGTCTGTTTGACGAAAGTTTGGACACACACCCCTCACAAACCGGAGCAACTCACTATAAGGTTCGAGGTTCCTAGAGGGAACAATGCATGTTTGATGACGAATGGGAGATAGCTTCCTCTTACGGCCTTCAAATTTTTTTCTACGTCTAACGTGCACTACTACAACTGTAATGTGAAATTTTGAAAATTTCAGGGGTCATTTGACCTTTTAAAGACATTTAAGTGATTTTCTAACCATTTAATGGCCGTAATTCAAATTTGAACTACATCTACATGCAACACCTAACCAAAACGGTTTGAAAAATCATATATGTGTACTTGTGTGTGAGTTAATTCCATGTGCAGTAAATTAGTAAGAATTTTCAAACATATTGGTCTCAAGGCATGGACACATGCATACGTATGCATGGAGTGACATGACATTTTAATTCCAAAAAAAATCGGAAACACATAAAACCTTGGTTGATGTAATGTCATGCCACCAAGATGATGTGGTAAAGAAATTGGCATGTTTGACAAAAGTTTGGACACACACCCCTCACAAACCGGAGCAACTCACTAGAAGGCTCGTGGTTCCGAGAGGGAACAATGCATGTTTGATGACGAACGGGAGATAGCTTCCTCTTACGGCCTTCAATTTTTTTCTACGTCTAACGTGCACTACTACAACTATAATGTGAAATTTTGGAAAATTCTAGTGGTCATTTGACCTTTTAAAGACATTTAAGTAATTTTCTAGCCATTTAATGACCGTAATTCAAATTTGAACTACATGCAATGCCTAACCAAAATGGTTTGAAAAATCATATCTGTGTACTTGTGTGCGAGTTAATTCCATGTGCAATAAATTAGAAGGAAATTTCAAACATATTGATCTCAAGGCATGGACACATGCATACGTATGCATGGAGTGCCATGGCATTTTAATTCCATAAAATTAAATAATGATCAGAAAAACATGAAACATTGGTTGATATAATGTCATGCCACCAAGATGATGTGGTAAACAAACTGGCATGTTTGACGAAAGTTTGGAAACACATCCCTCACAAACCGGAGCAACTCACTATAAGGTTCGTGGTTCCAAGAGGGAACAATGCATGTTTGATGACGAACGGGAGATAGCTTCCTCTTACGGCCTTCATTTTTTTTCTACGTTTAACGTGCACTAATACAATTATCAAGTGAAAATTTGGAAAATTTCAGGGGTCATTTGACCTTTTAAAGACATTTAAGTGATTTTCTAACCATTTAATGACCGTAATTCAAATTTGAACTACATCTACATGCAACGCCTAACCAAAACGGTTTGAAAGATCATATTTTTGTGTACTTGTGTGCGAGTTAATTCCATGTGCAGTAAATTAGAAGGAATTTTCAAACATATTGGTCTCAAGGCATGGGCACATGCATGGAGTGCCATGGCATTTTAATTCCAAAAAATTTCAAAATGATCAGAAAAACATGAAACCTTGATTGATTTAATGTCATGCCACCAAGATGATGTGGTAAAAAAATTGGTCTGTTTGACGAAAGTTTGGACACACACCGCTCACAAACCGGAGCAACTCACTATAAGGTTCGTGGTTCCGAGAGGGAACAATGCATGTTTGATGACGAATGGGAGATAGCTTCCTCTTACGGCCTTCAAATTTTTTCTATGACTAACGTGCACTACTACAACTGTAATGTGAAATTTTGGAAAATTGTAGTGGTCATTTGACCTTTTAAAGACATTTAAGTGATTTTCTAGCCATTTAATGACCGTAATTAAAATTTGAACTACATGCAATGCCTACCCAAAACGGTTTGAAAAATCATATCTGTGTACTTGTGTGCGAGTTAATTCCATGTGTAGTAAATTAGAAGGAATTTTCAAACATATTGATCTCAAGGCATGGACACATGCATACGTATGCATGGAGTGTCATGGCATTTTAATTCCATAAAATTAAAAAATGATCAGAAAAACATGAAACATTGGTTGATATAATGTCATGCCACCAAGATGATGTGGTAAAGAAACTGGCATGTTTGACGAAAGTTTGGACACACACCCCTAACAAACCGGAGCAACTCACTATAAGGTTCGTGGTTCCGAGAGGGAACAATGCCTGTTTGATGACGAATGGGAGATAGCTTCCTCTTATGGCCATCAATTTTTTTCTACGTCTAACGTGCACTACTACAACTATAATGTGAAATTTTGGAAAATTCTAGTGGTCATTTGACCTTTTAAAGACATTTAAGTAATTTTCTAGCCATTTAATGACTGTAATTCAAATTTGAACTACATGCAATGCCTAACCAAAACGGTTTGAAAAATCATATCTGTGTACTTGTGTGCGAGTTAATTCCATGTGCAGTAAATTAGAAGGAAATTTCAAACATATTGATCTCAAGGCATGGACACATGCATACGTATGCATGGAGTGCCATGGCATTTTAATTCCATAAAATTGAATAATGATCAGAAAAACATGAAACATTGGTTGATATAATGTCATGCCACCAAGATGATGTGGTAAAGAAACTGGCATGTTTGACGATAGTTTGGACACACACCCCTCACAAACCGGAGCAACTCACTATAAGGTTCGTGGTTCCGAGAGGGAACAATGCATGTTTGATGACGAACGGGAGATAGCTTCCTCTTACGACCTTCAATTTTTTTCTACGTTTAACGTGCACTAATACAACTGTCATGTGAAAATTTGGAAAATTTCAGGGGTCATTTGACCTTTTAAAGACATTTAAGTGATTTTATAACCATTTAATGACCGTAATTCAAATTTGAACTACATCTACATGCAACGCCTAACCAAAACTATTTGAAAAATCATATTTTTGTGTACTTGTGTGCGAGTTAATTCCATGTGCAGTAAATCAGAAGGAATTTTCAAATATATTGGTCTCAAGGCATGGGCACATGCATGGAGTGCCATGGCATTTTAATTCCAAAAAATTTAAAAATG
Organism: Triticum aestivum; assembly: GCF_018294505.1. NCBI lineage: Eukaryota > Viridiplantae > Streptophyta > Magnoliopsida > Poales > Poaceae > Triticum > Triticum aestivum. The sequence goes on along the minus strand of NC_057814.1, from coordinate 272,615,254 downwards.
ATCAGAAAAACATGAAACCTTGATTGATTTAATGTCATGCCACCAAGATGATGTGGTAAAAAAATTGGTCTGTTTGACGAAAGTTTGGACACACACCCCTCACAGACCGGAGCAACTCACTATAAGGTTCGTGGTTCCGAGAGGGAACAATGCATGTTTGATGACGAATGGGAGATAGCTTCCTCTTACGGCCTTCAAATTTTTTTCTACGTTTAACGTGCACTAATACAACTGTCATGTGAAATTTTTGAAAATTTCAGGGGTCATTTGACCTTTTAAAGAAATTTAAGTGATTTTCTAACCATTTAATGATCATAATTCAAATTTGAACTACATCTACATGCAACACCTAACCATAACGGTTTGAAAGATCATATTTTTGTGTACTTGTTTGTGAGTTAAAAAATCATCAGACGATGTAAATATCTGGTGTTCAAAAAAGAAAATGTAAAGACCTGGCAAGACAACTGCCCCCCACACGATTGGCACTCTATCTCGCGGCTCGAGGTTTGGTAGATGAGTGGCAGGGATCATTAATCAGACACGGTTCTGTATTGGAAACCGTCAGCTATTATGTTCACACACGGAGTTTGCTACGGGAATCGTGTGTAATTCAAACTACAGTACTCGTAAATTCCAAAGACCGGCGTGTGTACTGTCCCCGTCGATCTAGATTCCGGCCGCCAATAAATACTCCCTTGCTCATGTTGTCCCGCCTGCATTCTCATCTACATACTCCCCTCGCTCACCCTCTCTCTCTCACACACAAATCTTTGCCATGGCACCGCCGGTCTGCCCACGCGCCGACGAGGAGTCGCCGCCCCCCGAGGACGCTCACTCGAATAGCAGCGACGAGGACCCCTACACGCCGCCTGACGAGGTTGCGCCGGACCCCCCAACTTTGGATTGGTTTTGGGGCCAGTACAATCTTTGTCTGTGGAAGTCGCTGCCGCCGGCTGAGAAAGCCAGGCAAGTGGCGTTCAAGAAGGAGATGGCGGAGGAGGAAGCCAGGTACCAGGCGGCCTGTGAAGCCTGTGATGCCGCCTGGAAAAATGAGGCGGTGGAGCTTTGGGGGTGGGCACGTTGTCGTGCCGAGGAGGTGTACGAAGACGGGTACTTCGCGAGGAAGGTCATAGGCGCTGGGCGCCTCGTCGCAGCATGGAGGTGGGCCGATAAGCTCCAGCGTGCCACCGATGAGGAGCTCCGGTGGGCGCCCAACGAAATGGCAAGATCGATCGCGTGCGTCCGCCAGCAAGAGGCAGATCGGTACGTCAAGCGCTGCGAGGCGAAGGAGGCGAAGTACTGCCTCCACACTGGGAAGACGCCGCGCACCAGGGAGCTGCTGGCTATGTAATTCTCCCACCATGATGCTGCTGGTCCATCCAATTGGTGTGAGGCAAAACACACCTTCTCAGCATCAGTGCAACCTGCGGTGGTCAACTCCCTTCCAATCTTGCATAGTGTGACGCCCCCGATTTGACCGTACACTAATCATGCACGCAAATGTGTACGACCAAGATTAGGGACTCACGGGAAGATATCACAACACAACTCTAAAACATAAATAAGTCATACAAGCATCATAATACAAGCCAGGGGCCTCGAGGGCTCGAATACAAGTGCTCGATCACAGATGAGTCAGCGGAAGCAACAATATCTGAGTACAGACATAAGTTAAACAAGTTTTGCCTTAAGAAGGCTAGCACAAAAGTAGCAACGATCGAAGAGGCAAGGCCTCTTGCCTGGGACCTCCTAACTACTCCTGGTCGTCGTCAGCGGCCTGCACGTAGTAGTAGGCACCTCTAGTGCCGTGGGAGTCGTCGTCGACGGTGGCGTCTGGCTCCTGGACTCCAACATCTGGTTGCGACAACCAGATAGAAAGGAAAGGGGGAAAAGAGGGAGAGAAGCAACCGTGAGTACTCATCCAAAGTACTCGCAAGCAAGGAGCTACACTACATATGCATGGGTATATGTGTAAAGGGGCATATCAGTGGACTGAACTGCAGAATGCCAGAATTAAAAGGGGGATAGCTAGTCCTGTCGAAGACTACGCTTCTGGTCATCTCCATCTTGCAGCATATAGAAGAGAATAGAGTGAAGTCCTCCAAGTAGCATCGCATAGCATAATCCTACCCGGCAATCCCCTCCTCGTCTCCCTGTTAGAGAGCGATCACCGGGTTGTATCTGGCACTTGGAAGGGTGTATTTTATTCAGTATCCAGTTCTAGTTGTCATAAGGTCAAGGTACAACTCCGGGTCGTCCTTTTACCGAGGAACACGGCTATTCGAATAGATAAACTTCCCTGCAGGGGTGCACCACATAACCCAACACGCTCGATCCCATTTGGCCGGACACACTTTCCTGGGTCATGCCCGGCCTCGTAAGATCAACGCGTCGCAGCCCCACCTAGGCTCAACAGAGAGGTCAGCACGCCGGTCTAAACCTATGCGCGCAGGGGTCTGGGCCCATCGCCCTAAGCACACCTGCACGTTGCGAACGCGGCCGCGAGCAGACCTAGCAACCCACACGATCACGGCGGTTACGTCAAAGCGGTCCAACACGGCGCGCGCCACTCAGTCGCTGACGTCAAAAGAGCTTCGGCTGATACCACGACGTCGGGATACCCATAACTACTCCCACGTAGATGGTTAGTGCGTATAGACCAAATGGCCAGACTCAGATCAAATACCAAGATCTCGTTAAGCGTGTTAAGTATTCACGAACGCCGACCAGGGCCAGGCCCACCTCTCACCTAGGCGGTCTCAACCTGCCCTGTCGCTTCGCCACAAAGATCCACTTGCGGGTACTCCTACGAGCCGACCCGACTTTAGTCATCTCAGGTGTCATGTATATAATATATAAGTATATGCCCGTGTCCACCGCCCACGTGATCACGGCCCGATAGTATAGCACAGCAGACGGACAAGAATGTAGGGCCACTGATGGAAATCTAGCATCCTATACTAAGCATGTAGGATTGCAGGTAAAGGTATCAACAGTAGTAGCAAGGATAGGCTATGCATCAGAATAGGATATCGAAAAGCAGTAACATGCTACACTACTCTAATGCAAGCAGTATAGAGGAGAGTAGGCGATATCTGGTGATCAAGGGGGGGCTTGCCTGGTTGCTCTGGCAAGTAGGAGGGGTCGTCGACTCCGTAGTCGAACTGGGCAGCAGCAGTGTCGGTCTCGTAGTCTACCGGAGAGAAGAGGGGGAAGAAACAGTAAATACAATGCAAACATAAGCATGACGATGCGTGACATGACAGTGAGCGGTGCTAGGGGTGTCCTAACGCGACAATAGGTGGTACCGGTGAAGGGGGGGAACATCCGGGAGGTATTCCCGATGTTTCACGTTTTCGGACAGACGGACCGGAGGGGGAAAGTTGCTAGTTCGATAGGTTAGGGAGGTGTGGTGGACGAACGGACTGCGTATTCAGATTCGTCTCGTCGTTCTGAGCAACTTTCATATAGAAAACATTTTCATCCGAGTTACGGTTTAAAAGATATGAATTTTCAAAGTTTATTTGAATTTCTGGAATTATTTAATTAACAGAAAAAGGGATATGACGTCAGCATGACGTATGAGTGACGTCAGCGGTCAACAGTCCGGGTTGACTGGTCAAACTGACAAGGGGGACCCACCTGTCATAGACAGTGGGTTAACAGAGGATTAAACTAATTAGTTTTTAGTTAATTAACTACTGGGCCCACCTGTCAGTGAGAGATTAATTAAACTAATTATTTTTATTTATAAAACATTTTCTTTTTTAATTTTTGCGGCGGGGCCCGCATGTCAGTGACTGGGCCTGCCCAGTCAGTAGTTGACTGGGTCAACCCAGTCAACTGGGGCCCGTGGGGGCCACTGGCGGTGAGCCAGGGGGGCCCGGCCGGCCACGTCGGCAGGGCACCGGAGAGGGGCTCCGGCGAGCTCCAACGCGGCGGCGATGCACGGGTGTGCTTCGGGTTTCGCCCACAGTGGGTTTGCGGGGGCGGGGCTTGGCGCGTTCGACGCGGCTCGACGTCGCGCGTCCAACGGCGGTGGTCGGAGGGGCTGGAACGGCCGGAGACGAGCGCTATGAACTCGCCGGCGGCGAGGTGCTACGGGTGCCCGACGGAAGCTACGCTAGAGCGCGCGAACGGCCGAACTAACTACCTAGGCGGGTGCGGCTCGGTGCGGTCGGGCTAGCGGGCCAACGCCCGTGACCATTTGGTCACCGGAGACACGCCGGCGGCGAGCTCCGCGGCGTGGCGTTCGGGCGCGCGCGGGGAAGCAGCTACGGAGCGCGAGCGAGCTAACGGAGAGGGGGAGGAGGTAGAGGAGCTCACCGCGCGGCGCAAGAAAGGCCCGTGGGTGGCTTAGTAGCAGCAGGTCGTCGCCGGGGAAGAAGGGGGTCGTCGGCATCCGAAGATGAAGGCGAGCTTGGGGAGGCCGATGCAGTGGCTCCGAGCTTCGGCGGAGAGGCGGAGGGGGTGCAGTCGAGGGCGGCGACGTCGTACGACACGGCGAGGTGGCGAGTGGGGCACGATGGCCACGTGAACGACGGGAACGGCGGCGAGCGCGTCGGGAGTGGGGAAGAGGGGGGGGGGCGGCGCGGATCCGGGGGAGGGAAGGGGGAGGCGCGAGGGCCGAGAGGGAGAGCGGGGGTGAGTGGGAGAGAGGCCCGAGGAGGCGGGGGAGCTGGCGACCTTATCCCCTCCGGCGTCGGTGCCGGCGAGGGGGTCGGGCGGCAGCGCGCCCCTGTTCTGACCCGGTCGGGGGAATAGGGAAGGGGCGAGGGAGGAGGTGGGCTGGGCCGGGGGCGCGGCTGCGGCCCAGTTTGGGCCGGGGGGGCAGTGGGGGGAAAGCGGGCCCTTTTCCCCTTTTTTTTCTTTTTCTCTGCCTGGGTTCTGTTTTCTGTTTTCTCTTTATTTGCTTATTCCCTTTTCTGTTTTATTTCATTTAAAAGTATTTAGACATTTTATAAAAATGTGTTTTCTCCACCATAATTACCAGTGTATTATTTAGCACTCACAGAACATTTTTGTTTGAGTTTTTGAAAACTTTTATTTTTCACTTTAATTATATTTGAAGTTTGAACTAGGAGTTTGACAGGGGTGGGGTTCCAATGTGATCAAGCCCTGTTTAGCAACATGATTAGCTTAATCACAGGGGGTTACTGTAGCATGATTCTCAGGGTGTTACACATAGCCAGTCATCAGCAACTATTGGCTCGATGCTACTGGAAAACACCAGCGGCTGCAACCTCAGAAAACGGGCTAAGTTGTCAACTGGAGGTGGTGGCGGCGGGTTGTTGTTGTTGCCTTGGTTCTGGACTAATATCTGCATCAAGGCATTCTGCTGCTGGATCAACTGGGTGATCTCCGGTGGGAAGACAAATCCGGTGTCACGTCTCGGAAGCATCTGATGGGTGTAGAGGGGAGAGGTTAGAATAGAATGAGGTTTATTGAGAAAGCACTACCCATATGCACATGAGACAAACACAATCATTTCATATCACTCAATCAATCAAGCAAGGACATACAATCGGTCTAGAACTAACGTTACAAAAGTGCTCGGACTACTACTATATACATGGGGGAAAAACTGCTGATCATATGGTGGTCATCTAGAAATATTGATCGGTGGAAGACTCCATGATATCCGCTCCAGCTTTGTCTTCATAGTCATCATCGCTACTGTTGGGGTCAGAGTCGGTGTCATCGATGATGATGTAATCTTCGGAACGAATTTCCTTGGGTTCATCGTCTTCTCCTCCTGGCGCGGGGTCTCCCAAGAATTCTCCTATCTTCTTTGTTAGATCGTCATTCTTCTCCACGAGTATTGTTATTTCCTCCTCATATCCATCGCGTGTAGACTTGAGTTCCTCTTCTAGGTCGGTGATCCTAGTCATTGCCTTCTTCAAATCCCTCATGCCTGCGCACATCTGGTTCTCCTGTCGACGAATGTGCTGGTTTAACTCCTGGATGAAAGCTGCAATGGACCTGTCTTTCCTGGTGCTGATCATCTCCCATTGCTCAACTCAGCGCCCACATATCTGATAGATAGTGTCCTTCAGCTCCTGTTTGTAGATTTCTCCAATACGTCCCATAGCAATGTGGGCTGCCATGCTCTTGCCTAGGCTCCAGGTGGGTGCATCAAAGGAAAACTCTATTGGCTCAGTGACTGGTGTGAATGTCCTTCCTGGAACTTGAACTCGAATCATCCAGCGCTCCTCTTCTGGTAAAGTGGCGATGTAGGTCCCGGTGAAGCTTGGTATTCCGATGTTCAGGTATCTAGTGACTTCCTTCAAGTGTCATCCAAAAGGTGTGTCTTCATCCGGTTGTGCAAACTTGTTCCTTGAGTCCGCCATCCTAAAGAGTAGAAAATGGAGAGGAGTCATAATTGAGTAGAGAAGAGTGACCTATGGCTTTTCTTAATGGTCGTGTCCTACATTCAACGTGTGCTCTGATACCATCTTGTAGCGACCCGACCTCAGACGGTCAAGTCTCTGTGCTTCAGTGTCATCCCTAGATCGGTAATGCTGGCACACACAATACTCGAAGGATTTATAACAGAGTAGCAATCACACACTTATTACATCGAATGTCTCCAAAAGAGAACTTATTACAATAAATATGCCTTAAGGCCATCTAAATATGATAACAGCGGAAGGCTTGGAAGATAAAGTGAGTCCATCAACTCCAACGGCATAGCTGAGTGCATGACAAACGACCTAGCACACCTTACTCCTCGTCTGAAAAGTCTGCAACATGATACGTTGCAGCCCGAAAACGGGTCAGCACATGGAATATGCTGGCAATATAACACAATAGAGCGATGAACTGAATAAATGCTAGCACTACATGCATATATGGCTGGTGGAGGCTCTATGGTTATATAGTTTTGCGAAAAGCCAATTTTTCCCTACAACAAAGGAATAAAATTTTATTTAACTATCATGGTGGTTGAAACATCATTGAGAAGGTTCCTCCAACTCAATCCCAATTAAAGTAATCATTAAACCCAACCAATTAATTTCGAGTGATGAGATCAAATAAATAATTCAAGTACCACATACTCAAAATGTCCATAACCGGGGACACGGCTAACCATGATTAGTTTATACACTCTGCAGAGGTTTGCGCACTTTTCCCCACAAGACTCGATCTCCTCCGTTGGATTTCTCGCACTACATGATGTTTGAGAAACGGATGACCGAGACACAGTCTTTCAGAAGCATTAACTCTTTACTCTGGGTGGACAGTTACACCTACTTTCCCTCTACATCTGCTAGCCCACAACTGAAAGAGGTCACACAACATACTCAACTATGCCAGAGCCCATAATGGCTTGTGGCTGCACACGGAAGTTTCTAGCATGAATAATCTTATGATCCCTTTGAGCCTGGGTGGCGGACCGTAGGATGATCACACGGGTACTCCGGGATATCCTAGGACAACACTGGATTCTCCAGGTGTCCACAAGCAATCCACCCAGATGTGTATTATAGTTGCCACCTTAAGTTGAACCATTAATTAACAATCTCACATCTATCATGGATACACTCAAACCCAATCCACGTCTACGAGCATAGCATAGCATATAAGCATAACGTAGAAGTAACTCCCAAGGGTTTGATAATAAAAGGGCAATAGGTTCTACCTCATCATCTACTTCCCAAACCCACATGTTAAGAGATCCTACTCATGCAATGTGTGAGGGTTGTAACTAATTCATAAAAATTGGGTATGAAAGGGGTATGATCAATGTGTTACTTGCCTTGCTGATGATCCGCAAAACCTAGAGACTCGTAGTAGCACGCTTCGCACTCCAGGAATTCTATCGCAAACAAACAATAGCATACATAAGCAATCAAGCAAAGATGCAAGGGTAAATCTCAAACAAAAAGATCTAACCAGAAAGTTCAACTGAAGAACTCCGGTTTGCAAAAAGAATCAAATCAAACGGAGCAACGAAACTCAAACTGCGAAAGAAACAAGATCCGATTACTAATCTGGACTAAAGTCAAATTTTATAGTACCAAAATCTTGTTCAAGTTGGTTAAAAAAAAGACGGCTTCGAGACGAAGATCCAGGCGCTTGAATCGCCTGATTCCGATAAACGAGCGAAAAGATAAACTAAAACGAAAATCAGGGCAGAAATCGCGATCGGAAATAATCGCGGAAAACCCTGGAAAGAGGAAAAATGGCTAACAGGCTAACGAACGAACATTCGCTGTCTGCGGTTAATGGATGAACGGCGTTCGTTAAAATGAACGTACGGACGGACGTCCGCTGTTTAATCCGAACCGAGAAAACTGAACCGATCTAATAAAAAAACGAATCTAGGGTTTTCAAAATAAAACCGATCGGTTTAAAAAAAGGTAGCTACCTCAGCGTTCATGACGGCGGCGGTGGCTACTCCGGCGGCGGCGGCGGCGGGACGGCGGCGTCCGGCGGCGGCGGAGGGGCTGGGGCTGGCTAGGGTTTGGGCGGCTCGAGCCCTCGCCTCTTAAAGGGTCGGCCGGGTCGGTGTCCTAGGCGGACACGGCCTGGTAGGTCGGTGGGATTTTTTTTAAATATTCCGACGCGTAGAAAAGCGATTAAAAGAAATACTAAACGGACTCCAAAAATTCCGAAATAAATTTTCACCATCCTCTAAAAATATCCCGGGCAAAGTGAACATTTATTTGGGCCTCTAGTGCAATTTTGAAAAACGCATATTTTTCCTAATTCAAATAAAATTGCAATAAAATCCAAATAAAAATTATTTAATGATTTTTAATATTTTCCTCCAATATTTCATTTATTTTGGAGAAGTCATATTATCTCCTCTCATATATTTTGATACGAAATATTTTTTGGAGAGAAAAATAATTAAAACCAAAGTGATCCTTGTGCCAATATTTGATAAAATTCAAATAGGAGAAACGTGACATCCCCAACTCTCTCCGTGGGTCCTTGAGTTGCTTAGAATTTCGAGGATCGCAAAATGAAAATGCAATAAAATATGATATGCATGAATGACCTATGTATAACATTCCAAATTGAAAATTTGGGATGTTACACAGGACGTGTACCCAGCTGTGACGCCGTGTCGATAGCAGGCAAGCGCCGATGGATCCGCTCTTGCTGTGCGGCGCATCGCGCCTCTCGCTCTGCGGCGCTCCAACGGTCTCGCCGTGCGGCGAGCCGCAGCCTATCGGCGCGGACGCGCCTAGCTTGCTCTGCGGCGCGCTATCGATCATGTTGTGCGGCGAGCTGCGGCCTGTCAGCGCTGACATGTCTATCTTGATCCGCGGCACTCAAGCGCCATGCGCCAAAGGTCTGCTCAATCCTAGCGATGACGCGCATCACGACGTCGTCCATCGTGTTGCCGGGGAGCGCCTCGGCCTCGACGGGCCGTGGCGCCTACTCGTTTTCATCGTCGACGAGGTTGATGGCAGAGGCGGCGCTTTGGTGGGTTGGCATGCTTGGAAAAGGTGGATGTGCTACAGGCTGCGCTTGTCGCCTCCGTGCGCCGCGCGCCGCCTAGGTTTATGCGCAATATCGCTGGGTGGCAGGAAACAGGTGAGGAAATGTAGGGAAACGGCACCGTGTTCATAAAACGCCATCAATTAATGGGAGCTTAGCATAGAAGGAACATCGAGCTAGCACAAGAAGTAGATTATGATTAGATGAACATGGACCACACTAGGGAACCCATCGGTGATGAATTCATCAATCGCAAACAGTTGAATACTAGCAAGCATTTGCCCGCAACACACACGGCTTATTCCATCACAAACAGGTCGAATGGATCAACTGTATGCCACGTATCGTACATTGTCAAAAAGTAATGTGGTAGACCTTCTTTAAAATGTGTTAAAAAAAGGACCTCGAGGTTAATTTAACTACAACTTCCGATCCAGTCACCCATCTGATGGCTGCTCCAGCCTGAGCACACTTAACTTGAGAGTTCTCTTACATCAGCTACTGGTGGAACAGCTAGTCCTTGTTGATATAGGATGACTCTTCGCATCCTTATGGCATATCCGGATGACCGCCCTTCCCCCAATGGCCAATAGATGTTGTGTAAATAGAGCATATCACATACGTCTTATTAGAAGCAATTGTTTGTGTTATTATCGGTCTTCGCACACATTTCTGATTACAGACCTGTTTGCCGCTTATCACACACATCTTGTTAAGTTGAACCGTTTCTGTTCCCATGTCTCAACGCAAACAGTTCATCCGAGTGAACCGTATGTTGTACATCGCACACACCTTGATCTGGCTGACCTTTTTTTTGTGTTGCCTAATCACAAACAGTTCATCCGAGTGAACCGTATGCTGTACATCGCACACACCTTCATTTGTCTGCCCGTTTCTTTTGTTCCTCCTCATCGCAAACGGTTGATTAAGCTGAACCATATGCCCTGCATCGCACACGCAACTAAACTCTGAACCGTGTTTGATGCATCCTCCATCGCAAATGTTTTGCACCTTTTTCGACGGTTTTTTTACACCACCGTTTGCGATTATGGCATCGCACACAGTTTCGTCGAAGGGTCTCTGATCATAGTGTCGCGTTAGCAGCATCCTCCAGTAGTGCAGGTTCGGGCCCTCTTGATAGAGGTAAAACCGGGTTCAGTAAAGTGAACGCCTCTCGCTCGGGTTCAGTTATAGCGACACGTCTTGAACCACGCGCGCGTGCGAGAGAAAAACGAAACCATAGTGCATCGCTCGGCCCTGACCAACCCACCGTAATCGGGAACTCCGCGAAAAAAAATTCCTAGCCCTCACTTCTACCATGATTTTTTATGTCATGGACGGCCCAAAGAATGTCATGCAGGTGTGTCCCCGGTCCGCCCAGGACGAAAAGCCCATTTTCTGTCATGATTTTTTGTCATAGAAGTAGGATCCCACCACATCTATGATGGTACGTGCTTTTGTCACAATTATCGTCATAGAAGTGTCATAAGCATGACAATTGTTTTCTTCGTTTGGCACCATAATGTCACGGATGTGTCTTTTTTTTTGTAGTGTGTAGAGCCCCTCCGTGGTTAATTCCCCCTTCGGCAGAGTGCCGGAAAAGGCCTCCAGATGGGATCTCTCGAGAACAGAAGCTTGCGGCTGCAGAAAAAGTATTTCGGGTGGCACTATGTTGGTTTCCTGGTTTTAGAGAATTTATAGAGGCCGAATTAGCTCAAAAAATATGGGCCCCACAAACCACCAGGGCGCGCCTACCCCCTGTGCGTGCCCTGGTGCCTCGTGGGCTCCTCCTTCATCTTCTGGCCCTCTCCCAAAGCTTCCAGGTTCTCTTTTGTCCAAAAAAATCTCCAAAAAGTTTAATGGCATTTGGACTTCGTTTAGTGCTGATATTTTGAAAAACCAATCTGGCACTGGGCACTAAGTGAATAGGTTAGTCCCAAAAAGTGATATATAATTGCTTGTAATTGCATATAAAGCATGCAAGATTGATACTATAATAGCATGAAACAATAAAAAATTATAGATACGTTGGAGACGTATCAAGCATCCCCAAGCTTAATTCCTGGTCGTCCTCGAGTAGGTAAATGATAAAACAGTATTTTTGATGTGGAATGGTACCTATCATATTCATCATACAATCTTTTCTTTTGTGGCATGAATATTTGGATTCGAGTGATTCAAAGCAATAGACATGAAAATACTCAAGCATACTAACAAACAATTATGTTTTCAAACTATCAACGCTAAAGAAAATTATCCCTAGCCCATTATGCTCAGTCATTCATCCACTCATGAAACACACTCAACATTAACTACACCCAATGCACAAGTGTGACAATAGTGCTCTCCAATTGGTGCTTTACAAGAGAAGATGGAGACTCAAAATAAAAATAAAATGCATAAAAGTAAAATATATAGGCCCTTCGGAGAGGGAAGCAGAGATTTGCAGAGGTGCCATAGCTCAAAGTATAAAACAGAGATAAAATTATTTTTGAGAGGCATGCTTTTCCTGTCAACGTGACGACCAAAAGTTTCCAATACCTTCCATGCTAGACATATTATAGGCGGTTCCCAAACAGAAAATAAAGCTTACTCCCCCTCCACCATTCTTTCACAATACATGGCTAGCCGTATCCACAGGTGCCTTCCAAACTTTCAACTTTCCAAGGGGGGTGTTTTTTTAGTTTTAATTCATTTCAAGACTGGGCTTCCCTATTACCTTCCACTTTCTTGCACAATGACAAGTTAATAAGCACTCATCTTGAGAATAACCCATCTAGCATGAAATATATTGACCACCCCCATCGCTTCATGAGCGGTACAGGCACACAAAACGGATAGTTTTTTGAATGATTAGAGTTGGCACATGCAAATTTACTTGGAACGGCATGTAAATACCGCATATAGGTAGGTATAGTGGACTCATTTGGCACAACTTTGGGTTAAAGGAATTGGATGCACAAGCAGCATTCCCGCTTAGTACAAATGGAGGCTAGCAAATAGATTGAGAAGCAACCAACGGGAAAATGAAAACGGTCATAAATATGCATTGAGAATAACTAACACTGAATAATGCACCATAAGTAGGATATAACTTCGTTGCATAACTATTAACTTTACTTGCATGCATAGGGAATCACAAACCTTAACACCAATATTCTTACTAAATCACAATTACTCACTAGCATAACTCACATATTATCATCTCCATATCGCAAAACTATTGCAAGGAATCAAACTTATCATATCCAGTGATGTAGATGAAAGTTTTTATTATATCGCTCTTGAATATCCATCACATTAGGACCAAATTTATATCTTGTGCATATTACCATTACTATTATCAACTCTCAAAATAATATAAGTGAAGCATGAGAGTTCATCTATTTCTTCAAAATATAACCACCGTCGTGCTCTAAAAGATATAAGTGAAGCACTAGAGCAACTGCCTAGCTCAAAAGATATAAGTGAAGCACATAGAGTATTCTAATAAATCACGAAAAATGTGTGTCCCTCTCAAATGGGTGTGTCCAGCAAGGATGATTGTGACAAACTAAAAAGCAAAGAAAGACTCTTATAATACACGACACTCCAAGCAAAACTCATATCATGTGATGAATAAAAATATAGTTCCAAGTAATTACCGATGGTCGGTAGAAGAAAGAGGGGATGCCTTCCGGGGCATCCCCAAGCTTAGTTGCTTGGAAGGCCCTTACCACTCCTTATTCCTTCATCCGTCGTGATCTCATTCAAAACTTGAAAACTTCAGCACACAAAACTCAACAAAACCTTCGTGAGATCCGTCAGTATAATAAAGGAAATCACTACTTTAGGTACTATTCTAAACCCATTCATATTTTATTACTGCATTATACCTAATGTATTCTAACTTCGCCATGGCTTATACCCCTCGATACAATCCATAGATCCATCAAAACAAGCGAACAACGCAACGAAAACAGAATCTGTCAAAAACAGAACAGTCTGTAGTAATTCGGACAATGACCATACTTATGTAACTCCAAAAATTCTGAACAATTAGGACAGCATGGGAAATTTTTATATCAATCATGTGAAAAAATTCAGAATTTTATCATGCTCCAGCAAATTCTAACAATTCTACTACTGGACGCAAAATTTTCCATTTTTGCACAGAATCAAAGCAACCATCATCCAAATCATCCCAAAGACTTTACTTGGCACAAACACTAATTAAAGCACAAGAACACAACCATATCAGTAGCATAATTGTGTGCACACAAAAAACATAAAAATAAACAAGAATATTAAGATAGCTATTGGGTTGCCTCCCGACTAGCGCTATTGTTTTACGCCCCTAGCTAGGCGTAATGCATAGTTTCAAGTGTTGTCATCATTAGTTTTGATAATTTTAGTAGGAGTTTTCTCAAACCCGGGAGGTTCTTTACGCTTTTCGTTATTCTCAAAGAAAGTGGCAATTTTAATATCTAAAATATATAATCGCTTATTGCAAAGGGTAATCAAAGTATTCATGCGATTGAGATTTCTACTAATATTTTTGAGAGGTTCATTAGACTTTTGCAACTCCATCAAATTTTACTGCATATCACCCAATTTGTCTAAGATTTGGATCCCCTCTTGAGTATAATTAAATCCTTTCTGTGAAGGTGGAATTCCCAATATACCCTCTATTATTTCATAAGCAACATTTGCATCACTCTCAATAAACTTCCCCTTCGTGGCGAAATCCAAGAGTTGTCTATGGGGCATGGTTATACCTATATAAAAATTGCGAAGCAAAATTTTTACATCCCCTTTTATGGTGCAAACACGACAAGATTCCATTAACCTATACCAAGCATCTTTCAGATTTTCTCCTTGTTTCTGCTTGAAGTAAAGAACTTCAAAATCCGGTCAAAGAGGAGGGATAGCTATGCTAATCATGATGACAAGGTAAACCAACAAACAGAAAGGCGAACAATTTTTTTGTGTTTTTGTGAAAACGTTTTAGAAGTGGCGAAAGATGAAAATGAGAGGCAAATGGCAAATAATGTAAATGCAAGGAGATGAAAGTTTATGCGTAGGTACTTGATAGATGTTGATGATGTCTCCCCGACAACGGAGCCTGAAATTCTTCCTGCTACTTGTGAGCTCCGTTGTGATTTCCCCAAAGAGGAGAGGATGATGTAGTACAGTAGAGATAAGTATTCCATCAGTTAAGAACCAACATTCAATCTAGTAGGAGAACCAAGCAACACCTCGTTAGCAGTACCTGCATACAAAATAACAAATACTTGCACCCAATGCGAACAAGGGGTTGTCAATCCCTCGGCGGTTAATTACAAAGATTTAATCTTATAGTGATAGATAGATAAATAAAACACAAAATAAAATAAAGTAAAAAATTGCAGCAAGGCATTTTTGGATTTTAATATATGATAAAAGTACACCCGGGGGCCATAGTTTTCACTAGAGGCTTCTCTCTTGAAAATAGCTTACGATGGGTAAACAAATTATTGCTGGGCAATTGATAGAAAAGTGAATAATCATGACGATATCCAAGGCAATGATCATGTATATAGGCATCACATCCGAGACAACACTACTGCAGGATGCTGCTAACGCGACACTATGATTAGAGACCCTTCGACGAAACTGTGTGCGATGCAATAATCGCAAACAGTGGTGTAAAAAACCCGTCAAAAAAGGTGCAAAACGTTTGCGATGGAGGATGCATCAAACACGGTTCAGATTTTAGTTGCGTGTGCTATGCAGGGCATACAGTTCAGTTCAATTAACCGTTTGCGATGAGGAGGAACAAAAGAAACGGGCAGCCAGATGAAGATGTGTGCGATGTACAGCATACGGTTCACTCGGATGAACTATTTGTGATTAGGCAACACAAAAGAAACGGTCAGCCGGATCAAGTGTGTGCGATGTACAACATACGGTTCACTCGGATGAACTGTTTGTGATTAGGCAACACAAAACAAACGGTCAGCCAGATCAAGGTGTGTGTGATATACGACATGCGATTCACTCAGATGAACTGTTTGCGTTGAGACAAGAGAACAGAAATGGTTCAATATAACAAATACCATAAAGATTGCAAGGTTCAAATTCAAAGATTACAATGCCCAAATTCACACATTGAATACTTCGTCATTTCTGCAAAGGGATCAGCCGCGGACAAGTCATGTATGGGTTTGACACAATGACTTCCAATTACTCTGTCATATGCTCTTCCAATACGAAGTTTAGCTTTTTTGGAGCCTCTTCCATTCTGCAGTACCTGCCGGCTCTGATCAACATACCATTCATCTTTCCTAATTAAATGTGTGTTCAACCTCAGTACCTTCAACACCCTTGCTCTGGCAAGAAAGAACCTGGCGAGTGTAATCTCTGGTAAGGTCCCTCGGTAGGAGTTCAAAGTAATATTTGAGAGATGCAGATCCAGGCATTCGATGTGATTGTCGTATAAACATTATCCACCTCCGGACCTATTATTATCTACAAAAGAATAGAACATGTTAGTGCCTACATGCATTATTGAACACTACTACAGTCCTATTTGGTTTGCAGGATTTGTAAAATGCACCAATGTGCCATCTTCGATCTGACATGATTAACATGGGCATTTGATTACAATCTAGAAACATGTAGCCTTCTTCACAAGAGGATGGATTGGATGAAAAATTCCCTAATGAAAATAGTACAGATAAATCCAAAGGAGAAATGCTTATGGATTGTAACAATATGAATCAAGCAACCAATATGGTGTGGGGGTGTATGTCCTGAAATCCTCCAAAATTCCTTCAGAAATCATAGTACCTTGTCATTGTAAACTTGGGAAAAGGTGAAAAAATAGAACTCCCTTATGCTTAACATTTAACAGGAAAGGAACATCACCTTGATATACAGTTTCTTCAGGCACGGAAAGCATCTCAGGCAACTGACAACTTGGTCCAGGTTGGGGCCTACAGATTCTAGTGCCAAGACCTTCACTGTGCCCAGAATTTGGGTGAAGCTTTGCTGGATGACAGACGAACATACATCTTCAAAACTAGAAATAATGTTGATATCAAGAAGGAGAGGTATAAGGCAACTGTTGTACCTGAAAGTAGTAGTATTTGACAGACGAGTAGCCCACCATTGTCAAATTCGGCGCAGAAATGACATTGATTCTTGTTGGACCTTGTTGATCAACTACAAGTAATCTCTCAAGTGAAGGTGTGTCCTCGATGACCATATTGTGGTCTACCTTTTGTGATCTCTCGTTGCAGCACCAGCAACACACATAAATAGTCTGGAGAGTCCTGGGGGTGATGTGAAAGGTACTCGACCAATTCATCGCCTGAAGACGAAGGAACTCGAGTGTAGTACAGCCGCGGAGCAGGCGCTCCATGTCATCCTTTGGGATGCAGATGGCGACGAGCTCGAGGTGCTTTAGTCGTGGTAGAAAAAGAGCGGGCGCGTCATTAAGGGGGATGGCAGTTCATGAACTTGGCGAGGCGCAGCGTGGGCGCGAAGCGGAGTGTGGACGTTGGCAGCAAGCGCATATGCTCATCATTAAAACTGAGCTTCTCGAGTTGATCTATGGTGGGGGATCAGAACCACTCGTCAAGCTTGGCTCGGTCCTTGCCATTGGAACGGAACCTGCCTGTGATAAGGCCTTTGATTGGGCCATGGTGACTGCCGAGGATCTGGGAGAACGCATCCAAGCTTTGGCGATAGCCATGGCAGAGCTCGTGGGCATCGAGGAGGTCGACAGGGGTGAGGAGCCATAGGGGGCGCCATCGCCGGGAAAGGGCGGCTGTCCTCGCCCGATATTTGATTGGGAGGAGGGATATGATGACTATCAACATATCATCGGGGAGGTTGTTGATGAAGTCTAGGCCTGCTGGAGTCGCTTGCGGTTCTTTCTCGACCCACCTCTGCTTGTTGGCAGCTATCGGTGTCAAAATCGGCGGATCTCGGGTAGGGGGTCCCGAACTGTGTGTCTAAGGTCGATGGTAAGAGGAGACAGGGGACACGATGTTTACCCAGGTTCGGGCCCTCTCTATGGAGGTAATACCCTACTTCATGCTTGATTGATCTTCATGAATATGAGTATTACAAGAGTTGATCTACCACGAGATCGTAATGGCTAAAAACCTAGAAGTCTAGCCTGTATGATTATGATTGTCCTCCCTACGGACTAAGCCCTCCGGTTTATATAGACACCGGGGGGAACTAGGGTTATACAAAGTCGGTCACATAGAAAGGAATCTTCATATCTGGATGCCCAGCTTGCCTTCCACGCCAAGGAGAGTCCCATCCGGACACGGGAGAAAGTCTTCGGTCTCCGTATCTTCACAGCCCATCAGTCCGGCCCATGCTACATAGTCCGGACGCCAGAGGACCCCTTAATCCAGGACTCCCTCAGTAGCCCCTGAACCAGGCTTCAATGACGAGGTGTCCGGCGTGCTGATTGTCTTCGGCATTGCAAGGCGGGTTCCTTCTCCGAATACTCCAAAACAGTCTTTGAACACAACGAACGTGTCCGGTTCTGCAAAACAAGTACCACACACAACCACAGAGATTATAATATTTCACAAGTCCAATGTACCGACAACTTTTTGCAGCACGACATCACGTCACCACCCAGTTATTATTTCAAACCTTTTTTGGCCCGTCGCTCCATGTTTCGAGACGCGATTTTATTGGCACGTCTTGTCGAAGCAGAGATCGTGTCCCCTTATTGCGGGATTCTCATCAATACGGGCGTGGGTAACCCAACCGTTCCGTTGGCATGATTCCTTAGAAATAGGCAGGTTTCAAGGCTTAGGAGGAGGCGTTCGATATCCATCGCCTTTATAAAGGGGTTAAGACCCGTCTTGCTCCTTCACACCAACACTTTCCTCAACCTCTCCAACCTCGAGTTCCAGCACCCAAGGTTCAATTTAACTGCTTCGAGCTTCCCAGTTATGTCCGGACCCAGCCCTCAAGGTCGGTGGGTGGCTTCCTCTGTCATAGAGGATGATATTGCGAAGCTCCGGGCGGCAAGATACCTGACCGCGGAAATCCCCCACAGGCTTCCTGCTTCAGGGCAGGTTATTCCAACTCCCAGATCCGGCGAGAGGGTCGTATTCATCTCCCACTTCCTCCGAGGGCTAGGGTTCGCTCTTCACCCCTTTGTTCGAGGGCTCATGTTCTATTACGGGCTAGATTTTCATGATCTAGCTCCGGACTCCTTTCTTCACGTCTCGGCGTTCATCGTCATGTGCAAGGCCTTTCTCCGTATTCCCCCACACTTCGGCTTATGGCTCAAGACGTTTAATGTGAAGCTGAAGGTGATCGAGGGGAAGCAAGCGGAGTGTGGTGCTGCCATGGTGAGCAAGCTCAGCAACGCTCTTTGGCTAAAAGGATCCTTTGCAGAATCTTCCAACTTATGGCAGCGGGAGTGGTTTTACATCACTGAACCCGTGGTACCAAGTGGGCAGCTACACCTGCGTTCTGATCTGGCCCTCCAATTCAGCTCGCATCATGGATCAATAAGGGGTTGGACTGGGGATCAATCGACGAAGTGCAGACTCTATAGAGCCGCATCCGGAGTCTCCTTGAGAAGGATAGCGATCTCATCGACATGATTCAAGTAATGTTAGTCCGCCGGGTCCTCCCATGCCAGCGACGGCCCCTCCGTATGTGGGAGTTTAATCCGGAAGGACCATGAACCCTTCAGCACTTCTTCGGTGCGACACACAAAGGAATGTGGAAGTTATTCTTCGGGACACGACAACAGTGGCCGGACAAGGATGCTGGTTACTCAGCTAATCCTGTCCTAACAAGTATTCTTCAGGACAACTGAGGATACCATCTTCTCCCAGGGCTGGATAAAGAAGGCTTAGGAGGAGGACTCAGCTAATCCTGTGCTAACAAGGATGCTGGTCCCGGCACCATACCAGGTTCCGGTGAAAGAGGACAATGAGGAGAGCAGGAAGGCCAAAGGTAGCCTCCATTTTGAAGGTACACCAAACATTGTGTCCAGGGAGATTAAGGCTCCCTCTTCCGAAGACAAAAGAGAAGGAGAATATGACATCCTTTCTCCGCGTGGTAAGAAAAGGGCCGCCTCCGAAGGTTGGGAGGTGAAGGCTCCTAAGCGAGGTAAGACGCCCCTGTCAGGCGGTTCAGGCTCGAAAGGCGACGTTGTCACACAATTCCTCTGCAAGGACAAGCCTTTAGCCGAATCATAAGTGAACAAGGGTGTTTTAAACATATCCCGTTCCTTTTCCTGTTACAAGGGTAACATCTGGAATATATGTTTTGCAGTCTGGCACACAGTCTTCCTCAACAATCCTCTTCCTCGGGGGATCTTCTTCCAGAGATGATGGAAAGCGAGACGCCTCCACAGGATTCCTCACCCAACAGGGCGGACGACTTCGAGCTGTCGTCGCGGAGGATCTCTCCCGATCAACATAGGATAATGAAGACAACGCCCCACGGTGAAACTTCGGCCGCCCAGGGTCCTGGGTGTGCAGTCCCTAAGGGGACCAACAGTAAAGGCCCCGGACTATCCGGTTTACAGCCGGAGACGACTCTAAGGTCGAGCAAACATATCCTTTCAAAGGGAGTCCGTACTCCCACAGCTGCTTCCAGGAATCCGGAGGCGCCGGATACGCTGATGGACATGTTGCGATATTCATCCGTCTCAGAGGAACACCGTACCTTGATGGGTACGGTGGTTGAGAGGATTCTGTCCGCGAAAAGCGGATTGAATGAAGCCTTCTTGGACCTGCTAAGAGGCTTCGAGGTACGTAACGTTATATTTTCGATTGTGCTCTATACGCAAAATGCACCTATGTATAGAAAGTAGCCCCTGAGACTCTGGTTGGCGTCCAAAGGGAGGCAATCAGAGGATCGAAAAAGAAATGCCCAAGAAATAATCTAATTAATTGAAACACAGGCTGTTACCTCCATGACGACTGCCCACGCTACAGAGGTTGCAGGTCTAAAAACTTGATGTGGCGGATGACGACATCAGCTTATTAACAGGCGGCTCGACGAGGCGCAAGGTATGTTTTGGGGCGGTCAGTGTATGTATGTATGATAACATGAGCACGAAGCTAGAATTATATACTGAGACACGCGTAACTGCAGATAGTGCTGGGAAAATCTGATCGCATAGGAATGGCTCTCTCTCCCTCCCTCTCCTCCACCTGCTCCACCGAAAACCATGGCGATCTCTAGATTAGTTCAAGATGGAGAGTCTTCTTCATTGGGAATTTGCTCCGGGGCTTGCCCTTGCGGATCAGGTGAGGAGAAAATTTGGTTCCACGGTGCACTTCTCTCCTTCTCGTGATCATAAGGAGTTCTTCCTTGTGGTCACCTTCTCTTTGGCCTCCTTTCCTCTCAATGTGGATTATGTGGGTATTGCTTTAGAATGCTGCATTGGAGGAATCAGTTCCGGTTTCAAGGTGACACAACTCAATCCACGTGCTTTTAAGTTCTCGGTGGCCAATAATAAAGTGGGTCAT
This sequence comes from Triticum aestivum, assembly GCF_018294505.1. NCBI lineage: Eukaryota > Viridiplantae > Streptophyta > Magnoliopsida > Poales > Poaceae > Triticum > Triticum aestivum. The sequence goes on along the minus strand of NC_057814.1, from coordinate 272,594,306 downwards.
TTCATCTATGGTCTTAAGGATCGAGTGTGGCCGGATTTCGTTTGTCACTTCCATCTGTTTAATGGCCGTTTCACTCGTGCCCCTATTTCTTCTGACATTTGGCATGCGTACATGGTCTTGCCAGAGTTAGACAATCGTCGTTCTATGGCTGTTTCATCGAAGTTGGATTTCTTCACTCAAGACACATTTGATCATGGTTCCTCCAGAAGAGAACTCAGTAAGTTTACATTGGTCCCGATGGCACATATGAATTTCTCTAATTCTAATGTTGCTGAGGCTTCTTCTTCCATGATCCATCCGGTTCACCCTGATGCTTCGATCAATGATCATGAACAAATCAAATTTGGCGATTTTGTGGCAAGCATTAAAGATAGGCCGAACATTAAGGCTGTCAGCAGACACAAATCCTTAATGGACATTTATCTCCGACAAGCGGATTTGGAGGATAATAATGTCCCAGAGTTTTTACGTCTGGGTGATTTTCAATGCCCGATCAAGGTGCCTTATCCATGTCTGCCCCAAAGTTTCATGGCTTCAGCTTTCAAATATGCTCCGGCCCACTCCAGTTGGCCTCCTCTCCTCTCAGCCCATCATAAGGCAGATCTGGTCCAGGCCTACTATTCTCAGGAGGACATTGATACACTACCCATAAATTGGGCCTCCCTTTGCTCTAGATGCCTACAATGGGGGCACCAGAAAATACATTGCCAGGCTCGGCTAATTTGCATTCATTGCTCCTTTCCTGGTCATAAGGTAATTAACTGCCCCTCCCGGTATTTACCAAAGCATCATAACTCCTTAATAAATAGCCATGAGAAGGCTATCCATAATACCGGATTATCTGCACAAATATTGCCTATTAAGGATAGACAGCCCAAGCTGAGATCTACCATCCGCTGCTCATCCTGCGGTCACTATGGACATCTAGCACGAGCCTGTCTCAAAAAGAAGTTTAGTCTAAAATGGAAGTGGGTCCCGAGAATGAAGCAACCTTCCAATCCTACCCCTCACATTCCAACTTCTGCTGCGATTTCCCAAGTGACACCGCCCACGCCCACCCATTCGCCCCCCTGCCACCTTCGCTCTGCTCCACAATGGCCAACTATCCCCTCAACCCCGTCCCGTTCCTGCCGCCGGGCTTCGCCGTGGAGCCTGGTCCGGCGAACCGTGTCGTCCGTAGCGGCATGGTGGTCGGCCCGATCCCCCCCTCAACCACGACTACCTGGCAATAGCAGAGGCAAGCCACTACGTCCCTCTGCACCGCCGGGCCGCCATTCGTCACACCATTTGAGGTTTGCTCCATGAAGCTCAACTCTTTACCACCGAGGCCAGTGATCATCCTTTTGGCATGGGGATTTTTGGGTTTGTGGACTCGTTCATCAGGGATACTGCGGTTGCCACACCCATTGAGTTAGAAGATGAGGATCTGCTCATATCCTTTGTCCCTCACCATGAAGCTCTGAACCGCCGCACCACCTCCTTTGGACCTGAGGTCTGGCTCATGTATTTCGGCTTTCCTTATGATTACCAGACGGATTATTACATCAACAAGTCATTGGGTGGATTTGGGTCTTTAGTTTCTTGGTACAACCCATGGCAAGATCGCAGATTCATGCTTATCAAGGCGCATGTGATCAGTCTCAGGCTTGTTCCGAAGAGTTTTGTAGTTTGGCAACTCGGTGGCGATCGCGATTGTTGGACAGTACAAATCACCATGCTTCGTAGTAATGATTGGAATGCACTGCTTCCTGGGGTACCCCCTGCTGGTGAAGTAGAACCTCCACCTGATGGCAACCCCCACCCCCTATTTGGTCTTGATCTCACTGCGGAACAACTCTATTAGCAACAGGTTCATGCTTGGCTCGTGCAGAATGCTGCCCCAAACAATGCGCCGCCTGAAGGTCAGGTAGCACCTGGCCACGCTAATCAAGGTTGGGGTGCATGGCCAGAACCTCCTGCTCCTCCTATGCCGCCGTTCCTGATGAATTACCAAGCGTGGCTGGCTGAACAAGGGCTCTCGGTGCAAGATGGATTAGTCCCCGACAACAATACAGTGGATAGTGCTGCTCAAGCATGGAACGATTCCATCACTGTCTCTGAAGATTCTAGCTCTAGACAGTCCCTGGCTCTGATAGTGATGCCTGATGACATCGGACCACCCACTGCTATAGAACAACTCAATGTGTCAGTGGAGATACATGCTCAGGGGATTCGTTTTAGTTTATCCACTCAAGGTGAGCAGCTCATGGCACTCCTGCTGGACAACCCTGTGCCCCGACAGCAACTGAATGACACTATCTTTGCTGCGTTGCACCCGCTCATGGCTTCAGTTGGGCCTTGGAATGGTGGCTATGGTTTCAGAAATGACAATCTCCGTGTAGAGATTCAGGTGGACCTTGGGAGCATGGGGATCCAGTTTACCCAACTCCCAGTTCCGGGACACACAGCTCTAGTGAATAACATGCACATTTCTGAACTTACTGAACCTGCAATCAGCAACAACAACCTGCTGTCACTGCCTGCTCCGGTAGATACACCACTTGGAAACATCTATGCTGATGTCCAGGCAGCCTCCGAGAGCAACTCTTTGGACACTTCTCTGCAGCAATCCAACTCTGAGCTTACCTTTCTGAATCTGGCTCATCTGCTTTGTCTGCTGCCAGCAACACCACTCTGGATGAAGTTCAGTCTGCCATCGATAGTGCAATGCCTGAAGCTAGCAGCAGAGCTAACAAGCAGCAGAAAGGGAAGCTCCCAGTACCTGTGGACACCTCATCGCTTCGCCGCAACAACAGGTCGACCAAATATGATGGATTCCGGGTTCCTCAACCTTCTGACACCCATTTGCCTAAATCCAAGGTGAAGCCACACATTAATCCTGCCGCTCCAGTTACTTCAGAAGACAGCCTCCCTCAAGCGCAAGATGTAGAGGTTCCACCACCAACGATAATCAAATCAATGCAGGCTATCGGCACACAGCTGTGTGCTATTCCAGTAGAAGAACTGACGGTTGCTGCGCTCTCCAAGCCGGCGGATGGATCGACCTCCTCGATCTAGTTATCCTCTAGTATCTTTACTTTTATGTCTCTTTTGCAAAACTGGAACGTACTATGTTGGAATATCCGTGGTCTTAATTCGCCAGACAAACAACTAGCTCTCTCTAATGCGATCAACGTTAGTGGTTGTGCGGTTATCTGCTTGCAAGAATAAAAAATGCAAAGCTTTGATGATTCCTCTCTTAAAGCATTATGCCCCAAACGTTTTGATAAGTTTGCTTATATTCCATCGCGTGGCGCTTCTGGTGGTATTATTACAATATGGAACAATCATCTTTTTGCGGGACAGGTTTTCTTATCTGAACAGTTTGCTCTGGGGGTCGAATTTACGTCCACACAATCAGGCCATCGTTGGAAACTAGTGAATGTATATGGTCCTTGTCAAGGGGAGCAACGAACCACGTATACACAATGGCTTTTTGACTTACATATTCCCTCGACAGAAGACTGGCTCATTCTGGGTGATTTTAATTACATACGCTCACCGGACAATCGTAATGAACCAGGAGGAGACATCCACGATATGTTTACTTTCAATGACTTTATCCGTGAACAAAATCTCACTGAGCTACCTATAAAGGGCAGAAGATATACGTGGTCTAACATGCAACAAAACCCACTGTTGGAACAGCTCGATTGGTTTTTCACCTTGTTAAACTGGACAACCACATTTCCAAACACCACGGTGACCCCCCTTGGCAAGTCAGTCTCTGATCATATCCCCTGCTCAGTGGCCATTCAGACCACCATCCCACGCAGTAAGATATTTAGGTTTGAAACCTACTGGATTGCGCACCCAGGGTTTATGGATGTGGTGTCCCTAGCCTGGAATAAACCGATCAAATATAACAAAAATGCTGATGCAGCATCCCGTCTGTGTCAAAAACTCAAAGCAGTCCGTCATGCCCTCAAACACCGGAGCCGTCATATCTCCCGACTGAAAATTGTGATTGAGAACACCAACAAGGCTTTGGTTGAACTAGACAATATTGCAGATCGGTGAACCCTTACTTTGCCAGAAGGTAATTTAGAGACATACTCAAAAAACACTTACTTCGCCTTCTACAATACCAAAAAGAACATCGGAAAAAATGATGCACCATTCGATGGATTCATTTCGGTGATGAGAATTCCAAATTTTTTCAAGCTGTGGCCACAGAAAGATACAGAAAGAACTTTATCAAAACCTTGCAAGACAGCAATGGTGTGGAGGTTGAAGATCACACAGCTAAAGAGGCAATTCTATTTGATACATACAAAGACAGACTGGGATCATACAACCCACAACCAATGAAATTGAACCTCTCAAAAATGCTCCGACAAGATGTAGATTTTCACAGCATGATTAGCCCATTTACGCATGCAGAAATTGACGCGGTGGTCAAAGAAATGCCACCAGATAGGGCTCCAGGACTAGATGGGTTTAACGGTGCATGCATCAAAGCCTGCTGGCCTATTATCAAACATGATATCTATCACCTATGAGAGGAATTCCATGGGGGAAAATTGAATCTAGAGAGCATCAACTATGGACACATCACTCTAATACCAAAGATTAATGCTCCTGTGACAGTCAACGACTTTCGTCCGATTACACTCCTTAATTGCTGTGTTAAGCTTATAACCAAGATCCTGGCCAATCGCCTTCAGAGAATTATTCTGCAGATTGTTCATCGCAACCAATATGGCTTCCTCCACGGACGTTCCATTCATGACTGCCTCGCCTGGGCTTTTGAATATATTCATCAGTGCCAAGCGTCCAAACGTGAAATCATACTATTAAAGCTAGACTTTGCGAAGACTTTTGATACGATCCAACACCCTGCGATGATGCTGATTATGAAACAAATGGGCTTCCCACCTCAATGGTTAACCTGGATGGAAAATATCTTCTCATCAGGCAAATCCTCGGTGCTTCTCAACGGGGTGCTAGCTCGACAATTTCTCTGTAAATGTGGAGTACGTCAAGGCGACCCACTGTCACCATTGCTATTTGTGTTAGCAGCTGACCTGCTCCAAACCGCTCTTAATGAGGCACTTCAAATCCAGACCATCCAACACCCGATCCCGCCAAAAGGAAATGATCAATACCCTGTGATCCAATACGCCAATGACACAATCATTGTCCTCCTTGCCTGCATCAACCAGGCCGCCACGATCAAACAAATACTAGAGGATTATGCCACTTCAGTTGGACTCAAAATCAACTTTCATAAATCAACTTTGGTACCCATTAGCACCCCGCAGGACAAATGTGATGCGCTGGCAGCACTTTTTGGTTGTGCTCAAGCAAGCATGCCATTTACTTACCTTGGACTGCCTCTAGGCACAACTCGGCCTTCAGTCGTGGATTTGACACCGTTTGTCTGCAAGGCAGAAAGAAAAATCACTGCGGCTATGTCGCTCATGTCTTATGCGGGCAGACTAGCTCTTCTAAATTCCCTCATTACGCCCCTGGCTATCTACCCGATGAGAACGTTAAGACTTCCACCAAAAATAATTGCCCAATTGGACAAAATCATACGATACTGCCTCTGGAACAAGAAAATGGACAATGGAGAAAAATGCAACTCGTTGGCAGCATGGTCCATGGTCTGCCGCCCAAAAAAGAGTGGCGGACTAGGGATACTTGACCTACATGTACAAAATGACGCCCTATTGCTCAAACTCCTACACAAGTTCTACAATCACCATGACACTCCTTGGGTTAACCTCATCTAGAATACATACTATACAGAGGTTGTTCCCCATGCAACAGAACCCTGCGGCTCCTTTTGGTGGTGAGATCTCATCCAACTAATGCCAATCTATCGGGGAGTGACCCAAGCCAATGTACACAACGGCAGCACATCCCTGTTCTGGAAAGATAACTGGAACCATTCTATATACGAGGATAAGTACCCAAGAGCATATTCATACTGCAGATTTGGAGATGTTTCGGTCCAGGCCTTCCTCAACACAAATGATCTGGCCACAACCTTCCATCTCCCACTCTCAGTACAAGCCCACGAAGAGCTGAGACAGATTCAAAGAGAGGTGGCCGATGTGGAACTCACTAATGTGAATGATACGTGGACCTGCTGTTGGGGTGCACACAGCTTCAAAACAACATCATACTACAGCTACTACTTCAGAGAGGTAACTGCACATGTTGCTTTCTAATGGCTATGGAAAACTAAGTGCACGGCCAAGATAAAGGTCTTCGGGTGGCTGCTACTATCTGACCGTCTCAATACAAGGAACATGCTAAAACGGAGACATTACAACATTGGGACCAATCTGGACTGTTTACTTTGCGGTCAGCACATTGAAGAAATGGTGGAACACCTCTTCTTCCACTGCAATTTCAGTCAGTCTTGCTGGAGGATTCTAAACATTGCTTGGAGTGACCACCAACATCGTCTCCAGCTGGTTGAGGGAATGAAAGAAAGACACAACAACAAAATGATCATGGAGATTTTTCTTCTGGCAGCTTGGAGCTTGTGTAAGGAATGCAACAACAATCACTTTAGGAAGGTGCTGCCCTGCGTGGACTCATGGAAAAGAAGGTTCAAAAATGACTTTCAAGACCTCTTGCATAGACTACCTGACCACAAAAAACAACTTGTGCACGATACTCTGGCAGCTATACACTGATCCTGCATATGGAGGAACCCATAGGGGGGGCCTTGCTGAGGGAATGACGTCAACCTTGTAACTTGATTATGTAGCTACTCCCCTCCCCCCTCCCTCCCCCACACTGTACATATGTAACAAACATTTTTTGAATTGTGGTAATATACAAGCAGTAGGAGCCTTTCCTACTGTCCTAACCTTCGAAAAAAACTGCAGATAGTGCTGCCACGGTGGAGACCCTTCGGGCTGAACTTGCCTGAGCCAAGGAGCAAGCCCGTATGAGTAATGTGGATGCCAAGAAGGCAGTTGATGAGTTAAAAGACAAACAAGATGCTTGGCGCCAGTGTGAGGAGAGAATGTCTATTATGGCGCGCGAGCTAAAGGAAGCCACTGTCCGGTGCGAATTCCTCGAGAGGGATAACAAAGCCAAAGCGGCCGATCTTGACAAGGCCTTGCAAGAGGTGAGAGAAGCACGATCCGAGTCTAGAGCGGCTCGGAAGGAGATCCGGCAAGCTGGGGAGATAGCGGCCGGTAAGCCTTTCTTATTACAGACTAAATTCAGCGATCCGAAGTATTCCCCGCTTAATCAAATGTGGAGCTCTCCAGACGCATTCTTGGACTTGCCGAAGAGCGCCTCCGATGTGGCGCAATTTTACGAAGCACAAGAAGGGTCTGCAACGGAGAAGCTTTTCTAGTCACAATTCGGCACACCAAAGCGCCCGCTATTGCTGAACGAACAGATGGCCCAGTGGGCCGAGCTCCACAAGATATCTGGTTCTGCCATGAAGGACGTCGTGGTCCGGCTGTGGCCGACTGAGCCAATTTCGAATAGTTATTTCGGTTTGGTGAAGTGACTTGCGGATGTGGTGCTGCATATCGACACCGTGAAGCGATCAGCGTGCATTGAAGGTGCACGGATGGCCTTTGCCCATGTGAAGACGTATTGGGTGAAGATGAAGGCCACCGATATTGCAGCGAAGAGTCCGCCCGGGGGCAAGGACAAACACACGCCGGAGCATTATTTTGAAGATGTCCTAGAGGGCGCCCGCTTAATAGAGGTTCAGTGCTCAAAGGATATGCTCTTCGAATGAATGTAACGAAATTGTAAAAACAATATTATAATATTTTAAGGCTATGCCTAAAAGTTTTGGCTCCTCCTGTGCGGCCGTTTTTGTATAATCTGAAAGTTTTCTAGTCATCGGCTTCAGCCCCCTCGCATGAAATACGGGGGTGTTCGGAAAAGCACTTGATCACTCTTGACCCAACGTCTTGGTCCGTGAAGGAGGTGTCAATGCGGCGAACTAGGCAATCGGACTATGGGGCTTTAACACTTTCACTTAGCCATAGGAGTTTGACGGTGGGTCTACGATATAGCCCCTGGTATGTACGCAGTTATCCGAATACGGTGCGTTACATAGGTGACCGGAAGAATGGTCCTTCGTGTAATACGGAAGGAATCGCGAAAGATTCTGATACGTCATCGAGTGGTCGACCAGCTCTCGCCGCATCATGACAGTCAGTTTTTGGCTTTCTCTACTGAGGTGCTCATCCGGATAAACCAGGACACAATCGCAGTAGTTCTCCCTTTACTACCCTAGCCGATAGAGCGGAACTTAAGGTAGTAAGCACATGAGCCGGGCAACCCAACTATTGACCAAGGACATGATTCGGAGCTGATGCATATAAGGCCAAACTCGTGACGCCGAAGTGTGCTATAAAGCTGTTTGGACTTGCCGGCAATTCTTTTGTTCCCATATTGAGCCCCTGGCAATTTATGCCGAGGTGCGTGTGTAAAACAACCGAGGAAGCAAGGTTCAGTTCTTTAGAGAAAGCGAATATTGAATATGGATTATGTTCGCTGGAACCTGATTGATATGTCAATTGCCGTTTTACAGAGAATAACGCCACGAGTCAGGCTATTTGACATGCCAGTGGTCGAAGGCTAAGGGAGAAGGCACCTTACAGGCTCAAAATATATAGTGCGGTCTATGAAAAATTATTTGGACCTCCTGATGCACGTCTGCGCCGCCTTGCCCCGGTGAAAGGACTCCTTAACGGGAATAGCTTTGGGTAAGTTTACGAAGCCGAACTCTGAAAGAGTCCGTGAGATGACCAGTCTTTGAGCCACCTGTAGTGAAAGATAAAAAATAGTTAGAAAAGAAAAAGGAGGCTATGGGAGTGCTTGTAGGCCAGTCCGTATTGTTCCTCCGCCGATGACCAGGGTATTTTAAGTACATAATTATGTACGTGCGGTACAAACTTCGCGGGTATATGAGGCGAACGACAGAGGCCAAACTGCTAATCCAACTCTGAAATTGATCGGTCCCATTTAATAGAGACCGGCGGCTTAATGGCCGACGAGATATGCGGTTTGATGAGGCCGCTTTGTACTTCGGCTGTAGTAGCCGTAGTATGACCCTTTGTATGGAGGGAGCGTTCCATTTTTCCATTTATTGTTATGACTCCGCGTGGACCGGGCATCTGAAGTTTTGCACGGGCGTATAGTGGGACCGCATTAAAACGAGCGAAAGCGGTACGCCCCAGAAGTGCATGGTAGCTACTACGGATCGGGACAATATCAAAGGTCAAGCCTTCGCTTCGGAAGCTGTTCGGCGAACCGAAAACGACTTCCAATGTGATGGAGCCCGTGCAGTGAGCCTCTATGCCGGGTACTGCTCCCTTGAGGGTAATTGTGGTGGGCTTGATTCGTGAAGGATCGATGCCCATTTTGCGGACAGTGTCTTGGTAGAGTAGATTAAGGCTACTGCCCCTGTCCGTAAGGACTTTCGTGAGATGGAACCCATCGATAATTGGATCGATGACCAGAGCTGCCGAACCTTCAGGACGGATATGACTAAATTTTAGGGGGACTGGTTGTATGGCGTATGCATCCCGTAGTGCACGCCTGCGCGCCCCTATAGGGGTGTGCGTCACGTATACCATGTTTACGGTTTTCACTTCGGGGGGAAATTGCTTCTGACCCCCGGCATTCGGCTGGCGAGTCTCTTCGTCGTCGCTGTCACTAGGCGGCCCCTTCCCCTTGTGTTCGGCATTAAGCCTGCCGACTTGTTTGAAGACCCAACAGCTTCTGTTGGTGTGAGTAGTTGGTTTATCGAGGGTGCCATGAATCTCGCAGGGCCGATCCAGTATCTTATCTAGATTGGATGGTCCGTCCCTATTTGCCTTGAATGGCTTTTTCCGTTGACCGGGTTTGGAGCCGCTGAATCCGGCGTTGACCGTCGTGTCTTGCGTTCTTTCGTTGCGACACTTGTGTTCATTGCGTCGTGGCTTGCCATTGCCATCTCGGACTTCGGAAGTGCCCGGATTGCTGGCCCTGTTACTTCGACGAGCGAGCCAGCTGTCTTCTCCCGCGCAAAAGCGGGTCATTAGAGCGATAAGGGCTGCCATGGATTTTGGTTTCTCTTGACCAAGGTGGCGGGCGAGCCACTCATCCTGGACGCTGTGTTTGAAGGCCGCGAGGGCTTCGGTGTCCGGACAATAGACAATTTGGTTCTTTTTAATCAAGAACCTAGTCCAGAGCTTCCTGGCTGACTCTCCAGGCTGCTGGATGATGTGACTTAAGTCATCGGCGTCTGGTGGCCGGACATATGTACCTTGGAAGTTATCGCGAAAGGCGTCTTCCAGGTCTTCCCAGCTGCCAACGGAGTTCTCTGGAAGGTTGTTTAGCCAGTGTCGCGCTGGTCCCTTTAGTTTTAGTGGGAGGTATTTGATGGCGTGGAGATCATCACCGTGGGCCATGTGGATATGGAGAAGAAAATCTTCAATCCATATCGCGGGATCTGTTGTTCCATCGTATGATTCGATATTCATGGGTTTAAACCTTCTGGGAATTCGTGCTCCATTACCTCGTCAGTGAAGCAGAGGGGGTGTGCGGCGCCTATATATCGGGCCACATCGAGGCCTAGCTCGGATGGAGTCCATCTGCGGTTCTCGACCCAGGTGTGACTATGACTGTTGCGTCCGGCTATGCAGCCGTTGTCGCGTGTTGGGGCACGCCCCCGTGATCCATAGATCGATCTATTCTGCCCTTCTCTACTGTCCAAGTTCTGCCGCAGGTCATATGTGTGTCCCCGAGCTGTTTTATCTCTACCTTTACGCTGAGGTAGTGCGGGCTGGTGTTCGGCTTGAGTTGCCGCATTGTCCCGGCCACGTGGTGGTCGGTCAGCCGCATTGCATGCTGATGGTACGGGCTCCAATGCCTCATCATCGAACTGAGGTAGCAATTTGCGCTTTGGGTAAGTTTTGGTTGGGCACTCGAGGCCATATTCCTCGGCTGCCAGGACGTTAGCCCACCTGTCATTAAGCATATCCTGATCAGCTTGAAGCTGCTGCTGCCTCTTTTTCAGGCTCCTTGCAGTGGCGATTAGCTGACGCTTAGCGCTCCTGCTCGAGAGGTTCCTCAGGTACGATGAAATCTTCGTCGCTGAGGCTCACCTCATCCTCGGAGAGTGGTAGATAATTGCTGTCTGTCTTCGTTTATGGCCTGTTTATCAGGGCATAACTTGCCCATCTTCCCGATCATCCTGTTCGGCAGTTTTCTTGTCGGGGTCTTCTCTGTCTTCGGCACCGTCCGGAGCGTTGTCTTCTCCAGTGTCGGTATTGTTGTTTCTTCCATGGCATGAGTTAGAGCGGCGCGGCTGACGTCGGTGTTTTGGCTGTATCTCAGGAGGTTTATCCTCGACTGGATCCTTCTCGTTATCGCCATTGTTCTCTTTAGGTGTATCCACCATGTACACGTCATACGAAGAAGTGGTTGTCCAGCGCCCGATAAACGGCGGGTTTTGGCCCTGCTCCTCATCGGCATCGTTGTCCATGTCGTCGATGTCTTCGGAGCCGTAATCGAGCGTGTCAGTTAAGTCTTCGACAGTGGCTATGAAGTGGGCGGTGGGTGGGAAGCGAAATTCCCCATCATCAGCCTCCAGTTCGAACCGGATATAGTTCGGCTGTGAGTATCCCGCCAAGGAGAGTGTTTTCAATGAATTCATCACATCGCCTAAAGGTGAGTGTTGGAAGATGTCCGCGGAGCTGAATTCGACAATCGATGTCCGATCAAGCTCGACATACGCGGACGCACGTGGTTCGGAACCTGTAGCCGGAAACGAGTCCGAGGCTCCGGTGGTGCAGATTCTACCCGAGGTTGGGTCTGTGCGCGGCTCCAATGCCGTCGAGTCTGCGGCTTTCGTGGCAGGGTTGAGCTTCCCGTCCTTGGATGGCGCGATCTGCTCCGGATTTAGGGCCAGAGCAGTTACACGCACTATCTCCTGGGTGTGGTCCGATGACAGATTTAAGTCATGTTCATCGAGGTGGCCGGGAGCGGCTGCCGTGGGCTCGAATCCATCAAAGACCAAGTCTCCGCGGATATCAGTGACATAGTTCAAGCTTCCCAATCTGACCTGATGGCCAAGGGCGTAGCTGCCGATCTGCTCTAGATGGCCAAGCGAGTTGGCCCGCAGCGCGAAGCCGCCGAATACGAAAATCTGTCTGGGGAGGAAAACCTCCCCATGGACTGCATCGTTATAGATGATTGAAGGAGCCATCGAACCTTTTAGTGACGACGCAGTGGAACTCTCAATGAAAGCACCAATGTCGGTGTCAAAACCGGCGGATCTCGGGTAGGGTGTCCCGAACTGTGCGTCTAAGGTCGATGGTAACAGGAGACAGGGGACACAATGTTTACCCAGGTTCGGGCCCTCTCTATGGAGGTAATACCCTACTTCCTGCTTGATTGATCTTGAGGAATATGAGTATTACAAGAGTTGATCTACCACGAGATTGTAATGGCTAAAACCCTAGAAGTCTAGCCTGTATGATTATGATTGTCCTCCCTACGGACTAAGCCCTCCGGTTTATATAGACACCGGGGGGAACTAGGGCTATACAAAGTCAGTCACAGAGAAAGGAATCTTCATATCTGGACACCCAGCTTGCCTTCCACGGCAAGGAGAGTCCCATCCGGACATGGGAGAGAGTCTTCGGTCTTTGTATCTTCACAGCCCATCAGTCCGGCCCATGCTACATAGTCCGGACGCCCGAGGACCCCTTAATCCAGGACTACCTCAGCAGCCTCGTTCTCCACCTCGTCGGCGACGACGGAAACCTCTTTCTCCATATTCACGCCGTGCTCCGGTGCTTCAGCAGCCCCGGCGTCGCCACTCCCTCCGATGGGGCGCTTCGGCGGCATCCTCATACACTGACAACTTTGAGGACTCAAAGCGGCGTCGAGGATGCGGCGGAGAGAGAGGATTGTGTGTGTGGCGAGGATGGGGGGTGCGGCTGCTCGGCCGCGCCATTAATATAGACCAATGGGAGTGAGGCGGGCGGCGGTCCAAGGCTGTCTTGCTTCCCGGTGAGAACGACTGCTTAATCTCTATGAATGAAATCTATGCTTAATTACTGAATTTTAGTAGCAAAAAATAGATAGTGCTATTGATTTTTAGGTGCATATTTTGATAAATCGCAGTGTCTCTTGTCTTAGCGCCGAAGTCTGGCTTTAATTTGCATACCGTAATCTGAACCGTTTGCGTTGAAGAGATGCACAGATTCTGGGTTGAACAGCTTGCACGCTTCCCGGTGAGCCTGCACATCAGACTGTGCTCGCACGCCTCCCATTTAGTCAAGCAGCTATCCGCACGGCACCTCCTATAGCCATTAAAACCAAGACACGTGCAGTCACGTGAATGGTTAACAGAACGCACACGGTTTGAATTATACAAACGTTTGAGATATTACAGTGGCAGCTATTTTTTCAAAATGCCTTTGTTGGCTATTATTTGAGTGCGCCTTCTCTCAAAATGGACACGAAAAATACCACATCATGTCGAGTGCCATTCCATGATAGCATGCCAAGTTTCATGAATTTCAGACGAGTTTTGGATTTACTAGAATTTAAAAGCCAGGTATCTCAACGTTTTGCCGGCAATCAACAGTCCCTAATGTTTGAAATTCATTCCCATTTCTTGCATGGGACCTAAGAATGCACCCAAGGACACAGATTTGATTTTTCAACCAATTTATATGCACTGGAGCACGTGCATGTATTTCAAATTTGAATTATGCATATAAAATGCCTAGAAAACCAGTTAATGTATAAAAATGTCCAAACGAACCCCGAAAAATTCCAAAACTTAACACAACACTCCTGTTGTTCTATGTTGGCACTAGAAATTTTTTGAAAGCAATAAGAGGCAACGGATATTGTTTCGTCCCCAAAGGTAGCACGTTCCATACTGAAACCATCAGGCTTGTTGTGAGAAGCTTATACCCAAACCTGCCCCAAATGGGATAAATTTTTCACCACGGCATGTTGATGCCACTCCATGATACCATGCCAAGTTTCATGAATTTCATACGAGTTTTGGATTTACTAGAATTTAAAAATCAGGTATCTCAACATTTTTCCGACAATGAATAGTGCCCTATTGTTTGAAATTCATTCCCAATTCTTGCATGGGACCCAAGCATGCACCCAAGGACACATATTTGATTTTTCAACCAATTTATATGCACTGGAGCATGTGCATGTATTTCAAATTTGAATTATGCACATAAAATGCCTAGAAAACCCAGTTAATGTATAAAAATGTCCAAACGAACCCCAAAAATTCCAAAACTTAACACAACACTCCTGTTGTTCTATGCTGGCACTAGAATTTTTTTGAAAGCAATAAGAGGCAACGGATATCGTTTCGTCCCCAAAGGTGGCACGTTCCATACCGAAACCATCAGGCTTGTTGTGAGAAGCTCTGGTTTGTGAGAAGCTTATACCCAAACCTGCCCCAAATGGGACAAATTTTTTTACCACGGCATGCTGATGCCGCTCCATGATACCATGCCAAGTTTCATGAATTTCACACAAGTTTTGGATTTACTAGAATTTAAAAACCAGGTATCTCAACGTTTTGCCGGCAATCAACAGTGCCCTCGTGTTTGAAATTCATTCCCATTTCTTGCATGCGATCTAAGAATGCACCCAAGGACACAGATTTGATTTTTCAACCAATTTATATGCACTGGAGCATGTGCATGTATTTCAAATTTGAATTATGCACATAAAATGCCTAGAAAACCCAATTAATGTATAGAAATGTCCAAAGGAACCATAAAAAATTCCAAGACTTAACACAACACTCATGTTGTTCTATGTTGGCACTAGAATTTTTTTGAAAGCCATAAGAGGCAACGGATATTGTTTCATCCCCAAAGGTGGCACGTTCCGTACCGAAACCATCTGGTTCGTTGTGAGAAGCTTATACCCAAACTTGCCCCAAATGGGACAATTTTTTACCACGACATGTTGATGCCGCTCCATGATACCATGCCAAGTTTCATGAATTTCAGATGAGTTTTGGATTTACTAGAATTTAAAAACCAGGTATCTCAATGTTTTGCCGGCAATCAACAGTGTACTGGTGTTTGAAATTCATTCCCATTTCTTGCATGGGACCTAAGCATGCACCCAAGGACACAGATTTGATTTTTTAAACCAATTTATATGCACTGGAGCATGTGGATGTATTTCAAATTTGAATTATGCACATAAAATGCGTAGAAAACCCAGTTAATGTATAAAAATGTCCAAACGAACCACGAAAAATTCCAAAACTTAACACAACACTCATGTTATTCTATGTTGACACTAGAATTTTTTTGAAAGCGATAAGAGGCAACGGATATCGTTTCGTCCCCAAAGGTGGCACGTTCCGTACCGAAACCATCAGGCTTGTTGTGAGAAGCTCTAGTTTGTGAGAAGCTTATACCCAAACCTGCCCCAAGTGGGACAATTTTTTTACCACGGCATGTTGATGCCGCTCCATTATACCATGCCAAGTTTCATGAATTTCAGACGAGTTCTGGATTTACTAGAATTTAAAAACCAGGTATCTCAACGTTTTGCCGGCAATCAACAGTGCCCTGGTGTTTGAAATTCATTCCCATTTCTTGCATGGGACCTAAGCATGCACCCAAGGACACAGATTTGACTTTTCAATCAATTTATATGCACCGGAGCACGTGCATGTAGTTTAATTTTGAATTGTGCACCTGAAATGGCTAGAAAACCAGTTTAATGTATAAAATGTCCAAACAAACCCTGAATAATTCCAATTCTTTTACGACACACATATAGTTGCATGTTCACTGCAGATAAAAGGTCTAGCAATTCAAACACCGTCCATTGCCGCTGTGACCCCATTATGTAATCCAAATCAAGATGAAAAATCAAGTAGATCCCACACAGTTTATTATCACCAACCGTGTGAGATGTAGTACAAAATATCCTGGAGCACCGTCGGTGTATAGTACGCCTATGGCTTACGCGAGAAGGTGCTTCGGCTACAGTCCATAGCCGGCGTGTCAAGCACACTAGCTCGCTCCCCAAATACTCCCGCCACTGCATCCCTCGCAATCTCAAAAATATTACTGCCTCGTAATCTCAAAAATATCTACAGACTGGAAGGTTTTAATGTTTGATAGCACACGATTAGTATGTGCGGACCGTGTGCGATGTCTGTTACTCCCGCTATGCTTCAGTCCCTTGATTCAAATTTTCAGTAGCCCCGACATTTTACTCCCGCCTCTGCATCCCTCGCAATCTCAAAAATATTTGCTCGCCCTTGATCCAAATTTTCAGTAACCCCGCCTTGTTACTCCTGCCTAGTAAAATTTTCAGTTGTCGCAGTATTTCCTCAAACACCACCTTGCACCCCCCCGCCCCCCTCCAAACACACCACACACTCCCCAAAACCTCCGTTCACACAGACACACACAACCCTCTTAACCATTGGTCGGTCGCCGCCATCGCCGACGCCTCCATCCTCAACCTCTGCCTGTGCGCCGGGGAGCTCGAGGAGCCAATGGCCAAAAAGAGGTTTATCGCGGCCTTTTCGCCCGACGCTGGCGAGGTGGCCGCCGAGGTGTCCCCGTCGTCCTCCGTGGGCTTGATCCGCCGTCGCCGGTCCCCTGATCCGCCCGCCGCCGCGCCCCTACGCCAGTTCGAGGACTTCCCCATCCTCCCTCGGACCCGGCAGCCGACGAGGTCCTACCTCGGGGTTCGGCAGCGGCGGTGGGGGACGTGGGTCGCCGAGATTACAAATCGGGAGACCCACACCCACCGGTGGCTCGGTAGCTTCCACACGGCCGAGCTCGCGACCATGGAGTACGACCACTGACAGGTCTACTACCACGGCGCGGCGGCTAGGCTCAGTTTCCCCTTCAACACACGTCCGGTCCACCTCATTCCGCCGGAGCCATGGGTGGTGAGCTCGGCTATGGCGCGGGAGGACCGCGAGGCGTGGGAGTGCCTCGAGGCCAAGGTCGCCGACGAGGCCTAGATGCAAGAGCTCCGCTGGCAGCACCCAGAGCTCGTGGAGGCGGAGCGGGCGATCTATGCCGGCGCGGAGGGCGGCGAGGTTATCGCGCTCTCCTTCGATGACGAGGTAGAAGGCGGCGAGGACGGCGACGCGGAGGGAGACGAGGTTATCGCGCTCTCCTCTGATGACGAGGTTGAAGGTGGCGGCGATGGCGGCATGGAGGGTGTTGAGGTGGGCCCCGAGGATGAGGAGATCGACGTCGACAAGTGGAGGAGTGCCTTCCCCAACAACCCCGACGACGACACCGGCCCGGACCCGGCTCGCGGCACACCGTACATGACGAGGAAGGATTGACTCGACCTCTACTTCGACCGAAAGTAGTTTAGCTTAGTTTAAATTTATGTTTTATGTTCGGTTATGCAAAACTGTCTATGTTTATGTTTGAGTGCATGCTACTTTCGGTTGAACCTGCTTTGAACTTGATCAAATTGAAGCTTGCAACGTTAAGTTTAGGGGATCGACTAGAAAAACCCAAAAATTGTTGGAGTATATATATATATGTGTGTGTGTATATATATATCCACTAAGGGTTTTAGTCCTTTAACTTTTAAAGGATCGGCTAGAGATGGCCTTATGAGTTGTTTATTTCAGTTCTTCACAATGTGATACTCTATATGTGCAACTATTTGCCGTGCAGTTCAATTTCATCAATAACAGTTTCAATAATACCACTATGAATTACGATATTTGGTGTTGTTAAGGATATTGCAGTTAACATGCCTTTTCATTTTTTTAACAATAACTAGTGTACTTTAGACTTGCACAATACCAGTTTGAATGACTATTTGCTTGTTTTTAAATGTTATGCCTGATGCAGTTAACACACCTTTCCACTTCTTGTTTTGCTTAACTAGTGTGCTTAAGCCTGCACACTGAAGCAATCATTTGTAGATTATGTTGTCTACCATGCATATATTTGGTTGATGTTTAGCCTGTTGTGCTTAACATGCCTTTATATGTACTCATGCATGACAATATTGAGAATAGTGTTGTTTTCCATCGAGGTTAGTTTCACTGCATTGCTTATATGTACTCACTGTTTAGGATATCGGTAGCTAGTACCATATAGCCTGGGGCTGATAAGGGATTAATCATCGAATCGGACATTTCACTGAATATCTTTGTAACCCATTTATCAGTAGGTTAACTAGGGCCATATTTAATATATCTGAGGCTACATAGCAACATGCATTGTACTGAATGACTAAATGTGCAATCCCAGGCTACATAGCAACAAGGAAGAGTGTTACCTTAATGTTCTGATGATGTCTAGATATACATGTAATAAAATCTTATATAATGGGATGGAGGGAGTGTTGTACTACATCTTTTTCAGTTGTTGTTTAGCTTCTAATATTAACTTGGTGCTTTTAGGTACATATATCATTGCCAAAGTTCCACACTCCGACCCTTTCTGGGGCAATGAGATATTCATGAACCATCATCAAGTGAGGAAACTGATAAAGATTGTTATTAAAATGGGACCAAAGACGTATCGAACTATTTGTTTACACTTTATGCAAGACAACAGTGAACTGCAGGATGGTAAGTAAGAACCCTATAGCCTTCTTTTTACTGCCCGTAATGAGTTGTGTTAGATGACAATGTCTGAATCTTTTTTATTTTGTAGTGGACCCTGAAGCAGTTTACTCAAGATTACCTCTCAAACTACATGATTGGTGGTCGGCCATCACAAGGGGTTGGACTAGAGTCCTGCATGCCTTCTGCATCCAGAAGAGCACAATAGGGCCATTCCGCTTCACGTTGTTCAACAACCGGAATGTCTGTCGCCTCTTTCTTTACCATCTGTAATAGTACAAGTATAGAACCCTGGTTCATCATTCTTTATTTGGTGCTTATGTAATTCTTAAACATATGTACCTGTGAATCGAATAATGCATTGGTTGTTTGAACCTGATGGATATGAATAAAGCTATAGCCTACTTTCAAGTTTAAATTAGGTACAATTTTAAATAGCAGCAATTAAATTAGGGAGAAATTATGGTTGCAGGTCATTATGGCGCACGCGGTTAATAAAGCACAGCGTGTGCGATATACATCATAATCCGACACTATTCACGGAGAGGAAACATGTGTAACAATGCACACAGTTGTAGTTTGCAAAGCGTGTGTGATGTCAGACACTATCACATACGGTGTGGGAAAACTAAATGTGTGTGATTGTCTACCTATCATACACGGTTTATAATCATGAACTGTTTGTGATGTGCCAGGCATCGTAAAACTCCCGTGCCTGAAATCTGCCTAGAAAACTCCCGTGCCTGGAATCTGCCTGGTTTTAGGCTAAACCACAAAACTCCGACTACGATGGCAATGCGAGCACAAACGAGTAGCAAGGATGAAGTGTTTGGGATATTCGAGATATCGGAAATGTTTATATAGGGACAACTGTATGCATCAAGGCTCCCTATCCCCGACGGTTTCTGGGTCGTGTGGGAAGGACCCCCCTATCGCCGTCACTCACTAGGTGACGGTTCCAAATGCCGTCGTGGAAAGGGGTTAAAAACCGTTTGTATAGCACCGACACACACCAGTGCAAGTAGACCGACTCCTGCCTGCATCTACTACTATTACTCCAGCCATTGACCGCTATCCAGCATGCATCTAGAGTATTAAGTTCATAAAGAACGGAGTAACGCCTTAAGCAAGATGACACGATGTAGACAAAGTAAACTCATGCATGGATAAACCCCATATTTTTATCCTTAATGGCATCGATACAAATACGTGTCATATCCCTTTCTGTCACTTGGATTGAGCACCGCAAGATCGAACCCATCACAAAGCACCTCTCCCATTGCAAGAAAAATTGATCTAGTTGGCCAAACCAAATCAATAGATCGGAGAGAAATACAAAGCTATAATAAGCATGCATAAAAGATTGTAGAGAAGACTCAAATAATATACATGGATAATCTGATCATAAACTCACAATTCATCGGATCTCCAACAAACACACCGCAAAAAGTGATTACATCGAATAGATCTCCAAGAATATCGAGGATAAGATTATATTGAAGATCAAAGAGAGAGAAGAAGCCATCTAGATACTAACTATGGACCCGTAAGTCTTTGGTAAACTATTCACACATCATTAGAAGGGCAGCAAGGTTGATGTAGAGCCCCTCCGTGGTTGATACCCCCTCCGACAGAGTGCCGGAAAAGGCCTCCAAATGGGATCTCTCGAGAACAGAAGCTTGTGCGGTGGAAAAAGTATTTTGGGTGGCTCTCTGTTGGTTTCTCGATTTTAGAGAATTTATAGAGGCAGAATTAGGTCAAAAGGGTGAATGTGGGCCCCGCAAGCCACCAGGGTGCGCCTACCCCCCTAGGCGCACCATCGTGCCTCGTGGGCTCCTCCTTCATCTTTGGGCCCCTCCCGAAGCTTCCAAGGTCTCTTTTGTCCATAAAAAATCTCCAAAAAGTTTTGTAGCATTTGGGCTTCGTTTAGTACTGATATTCTAAAAAACCAAAATCGAAAAAAATAGTAACTGGCACTGGGCACTAAGTTAATAGGTTAGTCCCAAAAAATGATATATAATTGCTTGTAGTTGCATATTAAACACCCAAGATTGATACTACTATAATAGCATGGAATAATAGAAAATTATAGATACATTGGAGACATATCAAGAAGCCAGGGGAAGGGGACAAAAGAGATGCAGGGGAGCGGCCTGGTTGGAGCAGGGGAGCATGGACGTTGTGGAAGGTGGACCTTGGGGATAAGCCCGTGATCGGGCACGACGGCTGCTGCTGCTGGGGCGAGAAGAGGAGCTCCTGGACGAGGGGGTTGCGGGAGCACGGGCGCTCGTGAGCACAGAGCTCGTGGATGAGCTGCGGCTGTGGAAGGCTCAGCGTGGATTGGTGGGTGGCTGCGAATGGAGGCGGAGATGATTTGGATCGACGGCACGGCGTTTGGCTGGTGCAGCGTGGAAGACCATGAGAGGGGCTAGGTGGAGCGGGCAAGGTCCTAAGGAGGGAGGAGACTATTGGAAATGTGCCCTAGCGGCAATAATAAAATGGTTATTATTATATTTCCTTGTTCATGATAATTGTCTATTGTTCATGTTGTAATTGTATTAACCGGAAACTGTAATACATGTGTGAATACATAGACCACAACATGTCCCTAGTGAGCCTATAGTTGACTAGCTCGTTGATCAATAGATGGTTGTGGTTTCCTGACCATGGACATTGGATGTCGTTGATAACGGGATCGCATCATTAGGAGAATGAAGTGATGGATAAGACCCATTCCTAAGCATAGAACAAGATCGTGTAGTTCGTTTGCTAGAGCTTTTCTAATCTCAAGTCTCATTTCCTTAGACCATGAGGTTGTGCAAACTCCCGGATACCGTAGGAATGCTTTGGGTGTATCAAACGTCACAACGTATCTGGGTGGCTATAAAGGTGCACTACACGTATCTCCGAAAGTGTCTGTTGGGTTGGCACGAATCGAGACTGAGATTTGTCACTCCGTATGACGGAGAGGTATCTCTGGGCCCACTCGGTAATGCATCATCATAATGAGATCAATGTGACTAAGGAGTTAGCCACGGGATCATGCGTTACGGAACGAGTAAAGAGACTTGCCGGTAACGAGATTGAACAAGGTATAGGGATACCGACGATCGAATCTCGAGCAAGTAACATACCGATGGACAAAGGGAATTCTATACGGGATTGATTGAATCCCCGACATCGTGGTTCATCCGATGAGATCATCATGGAACATGTGGGAGCCAATATGGGTATCCAGATCCCGCTATTGGTTATTGGCCGGAGAGGTATCTCGGTCATGTCTGCATGGTTCCCGAACCCCTAGGGTCTACACACTTAAGGTCGGTGACGCTAGAGTTGTAATGGGAATTGTATGTGGTTACCGAAAGTTTTTCGGAGTCTCGGATGAGATCTCGGACGTCACGAGGAGTTCCGGAATGGTCCGGAGGTGAAGATTTATATATGGGAAGTCCTATTTTGGCCGCCGGAAAATGTTCAGGATTTTTCGGTATTGTACCGGGAAGGTTCTAGAAGGTTCTGGAGTGGGACCCACCTGCATGGGGGGACCCACATGAACGTGGGTAGTGGGGGCAAGGCCCCACACCCCCGGTCAAGGCGCACCAAGATCCCCCTTAGAAGGAATAAGATCATATCCCGAAGGGATAAGATCAAGATCCCTAAAAAGGGGGCGAATGTCACGTCCCTAGTTCTGGTATGACCTAGACTAGCTAGTCATGTGTGCATCATGTTTAAATTTCATCTTAAATTGAAGTGGGGATTTGTGAAACCCTCAGAATCATTTCTGGAAATGACCCAAATAAAAATTGCTCCAAAAGGGTCCAAGAAAATGTTCATGTTGCTCTCTGAAAATATTGGACAGAGATAAAAATCAAACCAATATTTCCAGGAGCTCATAAGTATTTATTTTGGGCATTTGGAATTAATGCAATAATTATTTGCTTTGGATATATATTGTTATATATATATAATATTGTCCAAAAATTATGCCATTTGTTGAGGAGTTCTGGAATAATACCACTAGCCCCTACAAAAATTGGCATAAGTAAATAAAATGGTTTAGTATTTTTATTAAACCAAACAAATGTCAGAAAATTAGAAAAGAAAAAGAAATAGGAAAAAGGGAGCTTACCTGTGGCCTGGCACTGTGCGGCCTGGCCTGGCCCAGCAGGCCGGCCCAGCTGACTGGCCAGCGCCAGTCGTCCCCCTCCTCGCGCCAGAGGGACAGGGCGCGTGGTCACCGCACGCCGCGCGCATGTGCGCCACGGCAGCTGCCTGCCTGCCCTCCCCTCCCTCGACGCCTCGGTCACCTGCACGATGCCACGACCCCCCCTCTAGGCCTCACTCCCTCTCTCCTGCGCCTCTCCCCTCCTCTCTCCCGCTCTCTCCCGCGACGCCCGAAAACGCCGGTCGCCGCCGTTTGCTGCCCCGCGCTCCCCGCCATTCCCTCGCACCTCCGTCGTGTCCCAGAGCTCCGCATCCTCACGCTGAACCCCTCCGCTGAGCCACGCAAGCCGGAATGCCCTGGAACGCCGCCATCGCCATTGCCTTCCTCCTCGGGCTCCGCCGTCCGCCACCGTCGATTCGCCGCCGTCTCCGCGTCCCCGAGCTCGCCGACCTGCTCGTCTGACTCGCTGTGAGCCACTGCCCCGAACCTCCCTTCTTTGCGCTCCATTTGCTTGCTGTAGCCGTCACTCCGCCGGAGACCGAACCGCGCCGCCGCCGAGCTTCTCGCCGCCGTGGCCACAGTCGTCGTAGCTCCCAACCGAGCACACCCACGTGCTCACCGCGCCGCGTAGGTGCCGTAGGAGCTAAGCACGCCACTCCACGGCCACCGCAGCCCCGTTCCCGAGTGCGCCCGAACTCCGGCCACCGCCGAGGTTGACGCCGCGCTCAACCCCGGCCACCCTAGCTGCTGCCGCTTGCTGCACTGGATGCGGGAGAGCTCCAGCTCCCCGCGGGTGCCCTCCGCCGCTCGTTTGGGCACCGGGAGAACGAACCCGACGCCCTCCGTCGTCTCTGGCTCCGCCGGCGACGAGCCGCGGGTCAACTCCGGCAAGTTGACCAGGGTTTGACCCCGGTTGACCTTCCCAGGGTCACTGACCAGTGGGCCCCAGCGCCACTAACACTGTAATTAGGATAAACTAACCCCCTATTTAACCCTGTGTCACTGACGTGTGGACCCCACACGTCAGGTTTGACTTGGTCAGCGCCGCTAACCCGCTGATGTCATGATGACGCAGTGCTGACGCAACAAACCCTTTTCTGGATTTAAATTAAATCAGGAAATTCCAGAATATGTTCAAAACTTCTAAAATTCATAGAAATTCAACCGTAGCTCAGATTTAAATAATTTATATATGAAAAATTATCAGAAAAATGCAATCTATCCATCTGTACTAGTTTCATGCATGACAAACCAACTTATACCTATGGTATAAGTGAAAACATATAAATGGCATATATAAGGACTTAAATTAGAGTTGCATTTGAACCTTTGGTTCAAATGGATCTCCTCCAAGTTGAATGCTAAATGCATTGGCTCAAAATACATCACATATTCATGCCATATTCATGCATCATATTGTTGCATATGATTGTGTTTTGACTGTCGACACCGTTCCCTCTCGATAGGTCCTGCTCCGGAGAGTGTTCCAGAGTACCTGTCTGAGGAGCAGTGCCACCCTGTTGATCCACTAGGCAAGCAAACCCCCTTTGTTCATTCCGATACAATCCTACCCTCCCGCTCCTGCTCTCTTTTACTGCATTAGGACAACAACGATTCAACTGCTACTTTATGCTGCGGTAGTTGAACCCATTCCTCTGCATGACCTGTCATTGCCACAGTAAATAGTTGAAACCCACTAGCATGTGTAGGAGTTGATTGAGCCATGTTGTGTTCCTACCATGCCATGCCTGCTATTGCTTAGAGTTGTGTCAGGTCTGGTTCATTGGGAATGAATTGGAGTGTTATGATATGTTCTGGTGCCGAGAGTTAAGCGTGTGAACACAATTTGGTAAAGGTAGCGGTGAGAGGCCATGTAGGAGTACATGGTGGGTTGTCTCATTGGAACCGTCCTTAAGCACTGAGTTATGTGTATGTTGTCCAATGACAAGCTACTACCACACATTGGAATGCTTAAGTGCCCCTCTCGACTTATTAACCACCTTGATCTCTGTCCAGGAGTTGCAACTAGTTTCTGGTGTTTGTAGGTAGTGCTATTTTTCTACCGAGTGGCACCCGGCAGGGTGGGCTTGGGACAGAGTAGGCACACGTGGCCCGGTGTACCGAGTGGCACCCGGATGGTGGGCTCGGGAACCCTGCACACATCGTTTGGGGCCGTGAGCGACACCCCGGCCGGATCTCCTTGCGGATGGAACCCGAATAGGCGATAAACCTGGACTAGAGTCTTGTGAGGTTAGTCAGGTCGTGGCCGACACCCTCGCTAGGCTTCTGCTTGAAGGTTTCCGAGGTACATGACGTGTACATGGCGGTAAGTGGCAAGAGCGTGTGTGACGCAGTACACCCCTGCAGGGTTATCATGATCTATTCGAATAGCCGTGTCCTCGGTTATGGACTTCTTGGATGCTTACGTGGTACATAGACAACTTGAAGTGGATACTCTAAAATGCTCAAGATAAGTGTGAGTGCTATGGATGGCTTCTCGTAGTGAGACGGGAATGAATCCATAGTGGTGTATTGAGATGGTGATTAGTGGACTCGTGTGCGCCTTCTTACCTCAAAGAAGTTTCTCGTAGTCGTAGAACAGGATAGCCACTGAGTCAAAGCTGGCTTGCTGCAACTAAACCCCACACCACCTTCTTGATACAAATACATGTAAGATAGGATCTGATGTAAGTCTTGCTGAGTACCTTCGTACTCATGTTGCTTTATTTATGTTTTTGCAGCGGAGACTTCAGTCTTAGTAGTAGCTCCGCTTGGACTTCGACGAGTAGCTTGTACCTCAGCTACGATCTTGTACCCTTGGGAGGGTCTTGTAGATAGTCAGGCTTCTCAGCCTTTTTCTTTTGTAGTTGTCTGTACTCAGACATGTAATGCTTCCGTTGCTTGTATGCTCTGAATGATGGGTCATGTGACCCCTGTTTGTACTTAATGCTATGTGGCTCTTCTGGGCCTTTTATCTATATGAGTTCGCGTTATGTTGTGATGCCATGTTGTACAGCACATACTTGCATGTTATGCGTACGTGTAACGTGTATTGCTATGTGTGGGATCCGACAATCTAGTTGTTTATCCTTGGCAGCCTCTCTTATGGGGAAATGTAGTCTAGTGCCTCCTTGAGCCATAGTAGTCCGCTACAGCCAGGTTCACCGGAGTCCTGCTAGCCCAGCACTACTGCTCTGGACACTTGACTGGCCGGCATGTGTTTCACATCGTTCCTGTGTCTGTCCCTTCGGGGAAATGTCACGCGGTGACATCCGAAGTCCTGCCTAGCCTGCTACAGCCCAGGTTCCCGGAGTCCTGTTAGCCCAGTGCTACAGCCCGGATTCACACGCTGCTGACCGACACGTTCGATGTTGATTCATGTATGCCTGTCCCCATACGTTAGTGCCGCTTTGGGTTCACGACTAGCCATGTCGGCCCGGGTTCTCTGTCATATGGATGCTAGCGACATTGTCATATACGTGAGCCAAAAGGCACAAACGGTCCCGGGCCATGGTAAGGCGACACCCGTGGGAATACCGTGCGTGAGGTCGCAAAGTGATATGAGGTGTTACATGCTAGATCGGTGTGACTTAGAATCGGGGTCCCGACAGCGAAACAATCGGTGGGGAAGGGAAAGGATGGGATTTCTTTTCTCCCACCTTTGCCAACGCCCCAATGGACTTGGAGGGCAAGAAACCAGCCCCCTACACCCCTATATATAGTGGGGAGGTGCATGGGAGCTGGACCTCAGCCCCTGGCGCATCCCTCCCCTTCCTACACCTCCTCCTCCTCCGTAGTGCTTGGTGAAGCCCTGCTAGAGAAACACGAGCTCTACCACCACCACGCCGTCGTGCTGCCGGAGTTCTCCCTCAAATTCTCCTCTCCCCTTTCTGGATCAAGAAGGAGGAGACGTCCCCGGGCTGTACGTGTGTTGAACGCGGAGGCTCCGTCCGTTCCGCAGTTGGATCAGATCTTCCGTGATTTGAATCGCCGTGAGTACGACTCCGTCAACCGCGTTCCTGTAATGCTTCCGCTTAGCGATCTTCAAGGGTATAAAGATGCACTCCCTCTCTCTCGTTGCTAGCATCTCCTAGGTTGATCTTGGTGACACGTAGGAATTTTTTTGAAGTATTACTACGTTCCCCAACAGTGGTATCAGAGCTAGGTCTATGCGTAGATTCTATGCACGAATAGAATACAAGTAGTTGTGGGCGATGATTTGTTCAATTTGCTTACCGTTACTAGTCTTATCTTGATTCGGCGGCATTGTGGGATGAAGCGTCCTGGACCGACCTTACACGTACGCTTACGTGAGACAGGTTCCACCGACTGGCATGCACTTGTTGCATAAGGTGGCTAGCGGGTGTCTGTCTCTCCCACTTTAGTCGGATCGGATTCGATGAAGAGGGTCCTTAAGAAGGGTAAATAGTAATTGGCATATCACCGTTGTGGCTTTTGCGTAGGTAAGAAACGTTCTTGGTAGAAACCCATAGCAGCCACGTAAAACATGCAACAACAATTAGAGGACGTCTAACTTGTTTTTGCAGGGTATGCTATGTGATGTGATATGGCCAAAAGGATGTGAAGAATTATATATGTGATGTATGAGATTGATCATGTTCTTGTAATAGGAATCACGACTTGCATGTCGATGAGTATGACAACCGGCAGGAGCCATAGGAGTTGTCTTAATTTATTGTATGACCTGTGAGTCAATATAAACGCCATGTAATTACTTTACTTTATTGCTAACCGTTAGCCATAGTAGTAGAAGTAATAGTTGGCGAGACAACTTCATGAAGACACGATGATGGAGATCATGGTGTCATGCCGGTGACGAAGGTGATCATGCCGTGCCTCAAAGATGGAGATCAAAGGCGCAAAATGATATTGGCCATATCATGTCACTTTATGATTTGCATGTGATGTTTATCATGTTTACGTCTTATTTGCTTAGAACGACGGTAGCATAAATAAGATGATCCCTCACTAAATTTCAAGAAATGTGTTCCCCCTAACTGTGTACCGTTGCGAAGGTTCGTTGTTTCGAAGCACCACGTGATTTTCGGGTGTGATAGATTCTAGCGTTCGCATACAACGGGTGTAATCCAGATTTACACATGCGAAACACTTAGGTTGACTTGACGAGCCTAGCATGTACAGACATGGCCTCGGAACATGAGAGACTGAAAGGTCGAACATGAGTTGTATGGTAGATGCGATCAACATGGAGATGTTCACCGTTGATGACTAGTCTGTCTCACGTGATGATCGGACACGACCTAGTCGATTCGGATCATGTATCACTTAGATGACTAGAGGGAAGTCTATCTGAGTGGGATTTCATTAAATAATTTGATTAGATGAACTTAATTATCATTAACTTAGTCTAAAATTGTCTTTACAATATATCATGTAGATCCAATGGCCCACGCTAATGTTGCCCTCAACTTTAATGCGTTCCTAGAGAAAACGAAGCTGAAAGACGATGGAAGCAACTATACGGACTGGGTCCATAACTTGAGGATCATCATCATAGCTGCCAAGAAAGCATATGTCCTTGAAGCACCGCTAGGTGACGCACCCATTTTCCCAGCAACTCAAGACGTTATGAATGCCTGGCAGTCGCGTAGTGATGATTACTCCCTGGGTCAGTGTGGCATGCTTTACAGGTTAGAACCGGGGCTCCAAAAGCGTTTTGAGCAACACGGAGCATATGAGATGTTCCAAGAGCTGAAAATGGTTTTCCAAGCTCATGCCCGGGTCGAGACTTATGAAGTCTCCGACAAGTTCTACAGTTGTAAGATGGAGGAAAATAGTTCTGTCAGCGAGCATATACTCAAAATGTCTGGGTTGCACAACCACTTTTCTCAGCTAGGAGTTAATCTTCCAGATGACTCGGTCATTGACAGAATCCTCCAGTCGCTTCCACCTAGCTACAAGAGCTTTGTGATGAACTACAATATGCAAGGGATGGAGAAGTCCATTCCTGAGTTATATTCGATGCTGAAATCAGCGGAGGTGGAGATCAAAAAGGAACATCAAGTGTTGATGGTGAATAAGACCACTAGTTTCAAGAAAGGCAAGGGTAAGAAGAACTTCAAGAAGGACGGCAAGGGAGTTGCTGCGCCCGGTAAGTCAGTTGCCGGGAAGAAGCCAAAGAATGGACCCAAGCCTGAGACTGAGTGCTTTTATTGCAAGGGAAATGGTCACTGGAAGCGGAACTGCCCCAAGTACTTAGCGGATAAGAAGGCCGGCAACGCCAAAGGTATATATGATATACATGTTATTGATGTGTACCTTACCAGTGCTCGTAGTAGCTCCTGGGTATTTGATACCAGTGCGGTTGCTCATATTTGTAACTCAAAACAGGAGCTGCGGAATAAGCGGAGACTGGCGAAGGATGAGGTAACGATGCACGTCGGGAATGGTTCCAAGGTCGATGTGATCGCCGTCGACACGCTACCTCTACATCTACCCTCGGGATTAGTTTTAAACCTCAATAATTGTTATTTGGTACCAGCCTTGAGCATGAACATTGTATCAGGATCTCGTTTGATGCGAGATGGCTACTCATTTAAATCCGAGAATAATGGTTGTTCTATTTATATGAGAGATATGTTTTATGGTCATGCCCCACTAGTCAATGGTTTATTTTTATCGAATCTCGAACGTGATGTTACACATATTCATAGTGTGAATGCCAAGAGATGTAAGGTTGATAATAATAGTCCCACATGTTTGTGGCACTGCCGCCTTAGTCATATTGGTGGTAAACGCATGAAGAAACTCCATGCGGATGGACTTTTGGAGTCTCTTGATTATGAATCATTTGACACGTGTGAACCATGCCTCATGGGCAAAATGACCAAGACACCGTTCTCCGGAACAATGGAGCGAGCAACCAACTTGTTGGAAATAATACATACTGATGTATGCGGTCCAATGAGCGTTGAGGCTCACGGTGGCTATCGTTATGTTCTCACCCTCACTGATGACTTAAGTAGATATGGGTATGTCTACCTAATGAAACACAAGTCTGAGATCTTTGAAAAGTTCAAGGAATTTCAGAGCGAGGTAGAGAATCAACGTGACAGGAAAATAAAGTTCTTACAATCAGATCATGGAGGAGAATATTTGAGTCACGAGTTTGGCACGCACTTAAGGAAATGTGGAATTGTTTCACAACTCATGCCGTCTGGAACACCTCGGCGTAATGGTGTGTCCGAACGTCGTAATCGCACTCTATTGGATATGGTGTGATCTATGATGTCTCTTACCGATCTACCGCTATCACTTTGGGGTTATGCTTTAGAGACTGCCGCATTCACTTTAAATAGGGCACCGTCTAAATCCGTAGAGACGACACCGTATGAATTATGGTTTGGGAAGAAACCTAAGCTGTCATTTCTGAAATTTTGGGGATGCGATGCTTATGTCAAGAAACTTCAACCTGAAAAGCTCGAACCCAAATCGAAAAAATGAGTCTTCATAGGATACCCTAAGGAAAATATTGGGTATACCTTCTACCTAAGATCCGAGGGCAAGATCTTTGTTGCCAATAATGGATCCTTTCTAGAGAAAGAGTTTCTCTCGAAAGAAGTAAGTGGGAGGAAAGTAGAACTTGACGAGGTACCCCCTCTTGAACCGGAGAGTAGCGCAGCACAGGAAAATGTTTCTGTGGTGCCTGCGCCAACTAGAGAGGAAGTTAATGATGATGATCATGAAACTTCGAATCAAGTTGCTACTGAACTTCGTAGGTCCACGAGGACACGTTCCGCAACAGAGTGGTATGGCAAGCCTGTCCTGGAAATCATGTTGTTAGACAACGGTGAACCTTCGAACTATGAAGAAGCGATAGCGGGACCGGATTCCAACAAATGGCTTGAAGCCATGAAATCCGAGATAGGATCCATGTATGAAAACAAAGTATGGACTTTGGTGGACTTGCCCGATGATAAGCCATAGAGAATAAGTGGATCTTTAAGAAGAATACTGACGCGGATGGTAATGTGACCGTCTATAAGGCTCGACTTGTCGCTAAGGGTTATCGACAAGTTCAAGGAGTTGACTACGATGAGACCTTCTCACCCGTAGCGAAGCTGAAGTCCGTTCGAATCATGTTAGAAATTGCCGCATTCTATGATTATGAAATCTGGCAAATGGACATAAAAATGGCATTCCTTAACGGTTTCCTTAAGGAAGAATTGTATATGATGCAGTCGAAAGGTTTTGTCGATCCTAAGAATGCTAACAAGGTATGCAAGCTCCAGCGCTCCATCTATGGGCTGGTGCAAGCATCTCGGAATTGGAACATTCGCTTTGATGAAATGATCAAAGCGTTTGGGTTTATACAGATTTATGGAAAAGCCTGTATTTACAAGAAAGTGAGTTGGAGCTCTGTAGCATTTCTCATATTATATGTGGATGACATACTATTGATGGGAAATGATATAGAACTTTTGGAAAGCATAAAGGCGTACTTGAATAAGTGTTTTCAATGAAGGACCTTGGAGAAGCTGCTTACATATTAGGCATCAAGATCTATAGAGATAAATCGAGACGCCCCATTGGTCTCTCACAAAGCACATACCTTGACAAGATATTGAAGAAGTTCAATATGGATTAGTTCAAGAAGGGGTTCTTGCCTGTATTGCAAGGTGTGAGATTGAGCACAGCTCAACGCCCGACCACGGCAGCAGAAAGAGAAAAGATGAGTGTCATCCCCTATGCCTCGGCCATAGGCTCTATTATGTATGCCATGTTGTGTACCAGACCTGATGTGAACCTTGCCATAAGTTTGGTAGGGAGGTACCAAAGTGACCCCGATATGGAACACTGGACAGCGCTTGATGTCTACTATGCAACTTTATTCTTGTAGACATGTGTTGGGCCTCCAAGCGCAGAGTTTTGTAGGACAATAGCAATTTTCCCTCAAGTGGATGACCTAAGGTTTATCAATCCGTGGGAGGCGTACGATGAAGATAGTCTCTCTCAGACGACCCTGCAACCAAATACAAGAAATCTCTTGTGTCCCCAACACACCCAATACAATGGAAAATTGTATAGGTGCACTAGCTCGGTCAAGAGATGGTGATAAACGTGTAATATGGATGGTAGAAATATATTTTTATAATCTGAATAAATAAAAACAGCAAGGTAGCAAGTAGTAAATGGGCACAAAAATGGTATTGCAATGCTTAAAAATGAGGCCTAGGGTCCGTACTTTCGCTAGTGCAATCTCTCAACAGTGCTAATATAATTGGATCATATAACCATCCCTCAAAGTGCAATAAAGAATCACACCTGGGTTCCTATTAGCGGAGAACAAAAGATATAAATTGTTTGTAGGGTACGCAACCACCACAAAGCTATTCTTTCCGTTCGATCTATCCTAGAGTTCGTACTAAAATAACGCAAGCTATTCTTCCCGATCGATCTAATCAAGAGTTCGTACTAAAATAACACCAAAGCAAATTCATATTCATAATACTCAATCCACACAAAGAACTTCAAAGAGACCCCAAAGTTTCTATCGGAGAATAGATAATAAAAACGTGCTTCAACCCCTATGCATAGATTACCCCAATGTCACCGCGGGAATCCGCAAGTTGAGTGCCATAACATACATCAAGTGAATCAATATGATACCCATTGTCACCTCAAGTATTCATACCGCAAGACATACATCATGTGTTCTAATATCTGAATATTCAATCCGACAAGACAAAACTTCTAACGGTAAAGATTCAATTCATCACGACAAGAGTATATAGGGGAGAAACATCATATGATCCATCTATATTAACAAAGCCCGTGATATAGATCATGAGAGAGAGAGAGATTAAACACATAGCTACTTGTACAAACCCTCAGCCCCGAGGGTGGACTACTCCCTCCTCATTGTGGTGGCCGCCGGGATGATGAAGATGGCCACCGAAGATGATTCCCCCCCTCCGGCAGGGAGCCGGAAAGGGTCTAGATTGGTTTTCGGTGGCTACAGAGCCTTGTGGCGGCAGAACTTCTAATATAGGTTAACCCCGAAGGGTTTCGGAATATTTGGGAATTTATAGTGCAAAGAGGGGGTACGGGAGGCCACTGAGGTGGGCACAACCCACCTGGGCGCGCCTGGGCCCCCAAGCGCGCCCTGGTGGGTTGTGCCCCCCTTGGGGCACCCCCAAGTGCTGCTCTGGTCCATCGGGGGTCTTCTCGTCCATAAAAAATCCACAAAAAGTTTCGTGGTGTTTGGACTCCGTTTGATATTGATTCATGCGATGTAAAAAAACAAGCAAAAAAACAGCAACTGGCACTGGGCACTGGGTCAATAGGTTAGTCCCAAAAAATGATGTAAGGTTGCTATAAAATGATTGTAAAACATCCAAGAATGATAATAAAACAGCATGAATACTTCATAAATTATAGATACGTTGGAGACGTATCAACATCCCCAAGCTTAATTCCTACTCGTCCTCGAGTAGGTAAATGATAAAAGAAATAATTTATGAAGTGTGAATGCTAGCAAAGTGCACAAGTTTGATCAATGATAATTTCAATCACTTTTCCTAGCATCATAACATCAATTCTTTCTCATAAAATTTCTCATGTTATAGTGGCAACTAACTCACATGTTAAGGTTCAAACAATGAACTCTCTTGAAACTCAACAACCTATGTTCTTAGTCACCAAGCAATTGCAATTCAACTAATTCAACGGAGTTTAAGTAAGAGCTCCAC
This sequence comes from Triticum aestivum, assembly GCF_018294505.1. NCBI lineage: Eukaryota > Viridiplantae > Streptophyta > Magnoliopsida > Poales > Poaceae > Triticum > Triticum aestivum. The sequence goes on along the minus strand of NC_057814.1, from coordinate 272,560,810 downwards.
ATACTCAACCATCATATAGTCTTCTATGATTGCTAACACTCACCGCGTACACATGAGCAAAACGTTTCAACCGGACACATAGAAAGATAGGGGCTTATAATTTCGCCTCCCAACGTGTTCACCTCAAGGGTGATGTCAACAATAATAACTCATGTTACCCATATCCAAGTGGATATATGTGCCTAGATCTTTCCTCACCACATGATGCTTGCCAAAGGAGAAAAATAAAAAGGAATAGAGAGAAATACTTTGACTCTTGCATAAAAGTAAATACTGAAAAGTAGGCCCTTCGCAGAGGGAAGCAGAGGTTGCCATGCGCTTATTTGTTTGTATGCTCAATCCCTTAGTGCAAAAGAACGTCACGTTGTATTGCCCCTTAAGATGGCAACCTTTATTATGCAGTCTGTCACTTTTATTCTTTGCCATCCAAGTTCGTACAATGCTCAATTTTCTCTTACACTAAATGATCTAACACTTTTAGAAGCAATTTTATTGCCTTTATTGCACCGATGACAACTTACTTGAAGGATCTTGCTCGCTCCTTAGGTAGGTATGGTGGACTCTTGAAAATAAGATTTGGGTTTAAGGATTTTTGGATGCACAAGTAGTATCTCTACTTGGTGCAGAATTTTTGGCTAGCAAAGATGGGGGGCAAGCACCACATGTTGAAGGATCTATGACAATATAACTTCTATGTGAATATGAACAAACATAAATTATTACGTTGTCTTCCTTGTCCAATGTCAATAATTTTGGGATATAATATTTTGATGGGGGCTCACAATCACAAAATATTTCTACGATAGTGTATTTGCATGTGAAAGTTCTCTTCCTTATACTAATTATTCGTGAATTGCTTGTATGACCAATATTGTGATTGTCAAGCCTCAAAAGATTTCACTTTCTAAACCCAATGTGAAGATACCACTAGGCATGATATGATTTCAACTTCATGACATTCAATTTATTCATCAATTTACTCATAGGATATAAGTGAAGCACAAGAGTAATTCCATAGAAAAGAGCTTCATTGACGGGATGTGAATGCCGCTTACTTAGCCTCCCCGGCAACTATTTGAGGACTCTATTTTATTTAAAAACTTTTAGATCTGAGTATTTTATTAAAATAGCAAGCAAAACAAAATAAAATTACATTCTAAGAATAGCACATATCATGCGAAGAAGCAAAAACATAGGATCAACCGATACTAACCGATAATTGTTGGTGAAGAAAGGTGGGATGCCTACCGGGGCATCCCCAAGTTTAGATGCTTGAGACTTCTTGAAATATTAACTTGGGATGCCTTGGGCATCCCCAAGCTTGAGCTTTTGTGTCTCCTTAATTCCTTTTATATCACGGTTTCCCTAAATCTCAAAAGCTTCATCCACACAAAACTCAACACGAACTCGTGAGATAAGTTAGTATAAACCAATGCAAAAACCTTATCATTCTCTACTGTAGAAAATTACTAAAATTATTATTCAACATTGCATACTAAATGCCTCTGCATATTTAATACTCCTATCCTCAAATAGAATCATTAAACAAGCAAATATATGCAAACAATGCAAACATAACAGCAATCTGCCAAACCAGTACAGTCTCTAAAGAATGCAAGAGTATCAATACTTCCTTAACTCCAAAAATCATGAAAATTTACCAAACTGTAGAAAATTTATCAAAGCTTAATATGCAAAAGGTTTCAACATTTTATCACATTCTGACTTTTCTAGGGAATTTTTTCAACAGCAGCAAACTTTCTATTTTCAAACAACAACATGCATACTTGTAAAATAAGCATGGCAAAGGCTATCAATGCCACTTTTATTGAAATAAAAGATGCAAAATATTATTCTAAATAACATCAAGCAAATCCTAACAAAATAAAATGATGCTCCAAGCAAAACACATATCATGTGACGAATGAAAACATAGCTCCAGGGAGGTTACCGATAATGTTGAAGACGAAAGAGGGGATGCCTTTCGGGGCATCCCCAAGCTTAGTTGCTTGGATATTCTTTGAATATTTCCTTGGGGGTGCCTTGGGCATCCCCAAGCTTAGGTTCTTGGCACTCCTTATTCTCCTCATATCGATATCTCACCCAAAACTTGAAAACTTCAATCACACAAAACTTAACGGAACTTTGTGAGATAGGTTAGTATGATAAAGAGCAAACCATTTCACTTTGGTACTGTCAAAGACAAGATTCATAATTGTTTCCACACAATGTATACTGTATCATATCCTTTCCACAATTTATATTGAGCAATATAAGCCATAGAAACTAGTAAACAAGCAAACTATGCATTGAAAATAGAATCTATCAAAAAATTGAACAGTCTGTAATGATCTGCAGAATAACCATACTTCTGCTACTCCAAAAATTATTAAAAGTTAGGACCACATGAGCAATTTGTATATTAACCTTCTGCAAAAATAATCAACTCAAAAGTACTCTTATGTTAAAGATGAGAATTATTTTCGTGAGCGCATAAGTTTCTATTTTTCAGCAAGATCAACTCAACTATCACCCAACATGATCCCAAAGGCTTTACTTGGCACTTTATTGAAACAAAAGCAACAAAACATGATTACTACAGTAGCATAATCATGTGAACACACAAAAACAGTAGGTAAAAGTGTTGGGTTGTCTCCCAACAAGCGCTTTTCTTTAATGTCTTTTAAGCTAGGCATGATGGTTTCAATGATGCTCACATAAAAGATAAGAATTGAAACATGAAGAGAACATCATGAAGCATATGACTAGCACATTTAGGTCTAACCCACTTCCTATGCATATGGATTTTGTGAGCAAACAACTTATGGGAACAAGAATCAACTAGCATAGGAAGGCAAAACAAGTGCAACTTCAAAACAATCAACACACAGAGAAGAAGCTTGATATTATTGAGATATGTAAGAGCATAAGTTCCTTCCTCATAATAATTTTCAGAAACATCATGAATGATTCAACAATATAACTATCACATACAACACTCTTTTCATGATGCACAAGCATAGAAGATTTATCACTCTTTATGGCATAGATGTAATCATAATAATCATAGATAGCAACTTCATTGTCATAGTCAATTGAAACCTCTTCCAAAATAGTGGATGTATCACTAAATAAAGTCATGACCTCTCCAAATCCACTTTCATCAATATTGTAATAAAATTCAACACAATCCAAGATAGTGGGATCACTACTACCTAGAGTTGACACTCTTTCAAACCCACTGTTATCAATGTAATCATCATAAATAGGAGGCATGCTATCATCATAATAAATTTTCTTATCAAAAGTAGACGAAATCAAAGGATCATATTCATTAAGCAAAGCATCCCCAAGTAGGACAAGCATTGTTTCCAGCAAATAAATCTTCAAACATTTCATACTCATTAAACATAGCATCCCCAAGCTTGTGGTTTTGCATATCATCACAATCATTCTTATCAATAGCATGAATGGCACCAATAGTATAGCAAACATTATTATCATATTGTTCCAAGCAAGTGCTATAAAGATTTTCAAGATCATAAGGGATATCGTTGTCTTCCCAATCATAATCATTACAACAAGTAATAGGTATCACAAAATCATACTCAATATCATCATCTTCCATCAACATATTTGATTCACTTTCATGAGGCACAATGGTGACAGGAGCAACATTATTTGGGAGAGATACCTTTTTACCTCTATTCTTTCTTCTTTTCTTCTTCTTCACCACATCATGTGTGGTTTTAATAAAAAAAATAAGCTTCTTGTTGAAGAGATTGATTGGATAGGAAGCTCCTCCTCGTTACTGATACGTCCATTTTGCATCATGCTTTTATATCGATATTTATTGCATTATGGGCTGTTATCACACATTATGTCATAATACTTATGCCTATTCTCTCTTAATTTGCAAGGTTCACATGAAGAGGGAGAATGCCGGCAGCTGGAATTCTGGGCTGGAAAAGGAGCAAATATTAGAGACCTATTCTGCACAACTCCAAAGTCTTGAAACTCCATGGAAGTTATTTTTGGAAATAATAAAAAATAATGAGCGAAGAAAATACCAGAGGGGACCCACACCTTGGGCCCGAGGGTGGGGGGCGCGCCCCTGTGCCTCGTGGGCCCCCTGGTGGCCCTCCGGTGCCCATCTTCTGCTATATGAAGTCTTTCGTCCGAGAAAAAATATAAGCAAGCTTTTGGGACGAGACTCCGCCGCCATGAGGCGGAACCTTGGCGGAACCAATCTAGGGCTCTGGCGGAGCTGTTCTGCCGGGGACACTTCCCTCCGGGAGGGGGAAATCATCGCCATCGTCGTCACCAACGCTCCTCTCATCGGGAGGGGGCCAATCTCCATCAACATCTTCACCAGCACCATCTCCTCTCAAACCCTAGTTCATCTCTTGTATCCAATTCTTGTCTCTAAGTCTGAGATTGGTACTTGTAGGTTGCTAGTAGTGTTGATTACTCCTTGTAGTTGATGCTAGTTGGTTTATTTGGTGGAAGATCATATGTTCAGATCCATTATGCATATTAATACCCCTCTGATTATGAACATGAATATGCTTTGTGAGTAGTTACGTTTGTTCCTGAGGACATGGGAGAAGTCTTGCTATTAGTAGTCATGTGAATTTGGTATTCGTTCGATATTTTGATGAGATGTATGTTGTCTCTCCTCTAGTGGTGTTATGTGAACGTCGACTACATGACACTTCACCATTGTTTGGGCCTAGAGGAAGGCATTGGGAAGTAATAAGTAGATGATGGGTTGCTAGAGTGACAGAAGCTTAAACCCTAGTTTATGCGTTGCTTCGTAAGGGGCTGATTTGGATCCATATGTTTCATGCTATGGTTAGGTTTACCTTAATACTTCTTTTGTAGTTGCGGATGCTTGCAATAGGAGTTAATCATAAGTGGGATGCTTGTCCAAGTAAGGACAGCACCCAAGCACCGGTCCACCCACATATCAAATTATCAAAGTACCGAACGCGAATCATATGAACGTGATGAAAACTAGCTTGACGATAATTCCCATGTGTCCTCGGGAGCGCTTTTCTCTATATAAGAGTTTGTCCAGGCTTGTCCTTTGCTACAAAAAGGATTGGGCCATCTTGCTGCACTTTATTTACTTTTGTTACTTGTTGCTCGTTACAAATTACCTTATCACAAAACTATCTGTTACCTATAATTTCAGTGCTTGCAGAGAATACCTTGCTGAAAACCGCTTATCATTTCCTTCTGCTCCTCGTTGGGTTCGACACTCTTACTTATCGAAAGGACTACGATAGATCCCCTATACTTGTGGTTCATCAAGACTCTTTTTGGGCGCCGTTGCCGGGGAGTGAAGCGCCTTTGGTAGGTGGAATTTGGTAAGGAAAAATTTATATAGTGTGCTGAAATTTACTGTCACTTGTTACTATGGAAAGTAATCCTTTGAGGGGCTTGTTCGGGGTATCTTCACCCCGACCAGTAGAGCAAATAGTTGCTCCTCAACCTACTGAACCTACTGAAAATGTCTACTTTGAAATTCCTTCGGGTATGATAGAAAAACTGCTAGCTAATCCTTTTGCAGGAGAAGGAACATTACATCCCGATGAGCACCTAATCTATGTGGATGATGTTTGTGGATTATTTAAGCTTGCAGGTATACCCGATGATGTTATCAATAAGAAGGTCTTCCCTTTATCTTTGAAGGGAGATGCATTAACATGGAATAGGCTATGTGATGATATGGGATCATGGAACTACAAATGATTGAAATTGGAATTTCATCAGAAGTTTTATCCTATGCATCTTGTTCATCGTGATCGTAATTATATATATAATTTTTGGCCTCACGAAGGAGAAAGCATCGCTCAAGCTTGGGGGAGGCTTAAGTCAATGTTATATTCATGGCCCAACCATGAGGTCTCAAGAGAGATGATTATTCAAAAAATTTATGCTTGGCTTTCTGACAACAATTGCACCATGCTCGATACTTCTTGTACTGGTTCTTTTATGATGAAGACTATTGAATTCAAATGGGATTTATTGGAAAGAATTAAACGCAACTCTGAAGATTGGGATCTCGACGAAGGTAAGGAGTCAGGTATAACACCTAATTTTGATTGTGTTAAATCTTTTATGGATACCGATGTTTTCCGTAAATTTAGCACTAAATATGGACTTGACTCTGAGATAGTAGCTTCTTTTTGTGAATCTTTTGCTGCTCATGTTGATCTCCCTAAGGAGAAGTGGTTTAAATATCATCCTCCAATAGAAGTAAAAGTAGTTGAACCTATTAAAGTTGAAGAAAAGACTATCACTTATAATGACCCTATTGTTCCTACTGCTTATGTTGAGAAACCACCTTTTCCTGTTAGGATAAAGGATCATGCTAAAGCTTCAACTGTGGTTCATAAAAGCAATATTAGAACTTATACTCCTCCTGAGCAAGTTAAAGTTGAACCTAATATTGCTATGGTTAAAGATCTCTTGGCTGATAATATCGATGGGCATGTTATTTACTTCTGTGATGAGACTGCTAGAATTGCTAAACCTGGTGCTAAAGATAAACATAGACTTGTGGTAGGCATGCCTGTTATTTCTGCTAAAATAGGAGATCGTTGTTATCACGACCTATGTGATATGGGTGCTAGTGCTAGTGCAATACCTATTGACTTATACAAAGAAATTATGCATGATATTGCACCCGCCGAGTTAGAAGAAATTGATGTCACCATTAAGCTTGCCAATAGAGATACTATTTCACCAATTGGGATTGTTAGAGATGTTGAAGTCTTGTGTGGGAAGGTTAAATATCCTGCTGATTTTCTTGTTCTTGGTTCCCCACAAGATAGCTTTTGTCCCATTATATTTGGTAGACCCTTCTTGAACACTATTAATGCTAAGATAGACTGCGAAAAGGATGTTGTTACTATTGGTTTGGGTGATATGTCTCATGAGTTTAATTTCTCTAAATTTCGTAGACAACACCATGAAGAGGAATTGCCTAGTAAGATGAAATTACTGGTCTTGCTTCTATTGCCGTACCTCCTAGTGATCCTTTAGAACAATATTTGCTAGACCATGAAAATGATATGTTTATGAATGAAAGAAGGGAAATAGATGAAGTATTCTTTAAACAGGGACCTATTCTGAAACACAACTTGCCTGTTGAAATCCTAGGGGATCCTCCTCCTCCAAAGGGTGATCCCGTGTTTGAGCTTAAACCATTGTCTGATACTCTTAAATATGCTTATCTTGATGAAACGAAGATATATCCTGTTATTATTAGTGCTCACCTTTCAGAGAGGAAGAAAAAATATTGAAAACTCTAAAGAATCACCGTGCTGCTATTGGATATACTCTTGATGATCTTAAGGGCATTAGTCCCACTCTATGTCAACACAAAATAAATTTGGAGAAAGATGCCAAACCATTTATTGATCATCAACGACGGATGAATCCTAAGATGAAAGAAGTGGTAAGAAAGGAAATACTAAAGCTCCTTGAGGCAGGTATAATCTATCCCGTTGCTGATAGTCAGTTGGTAAGTCCCGTCCATTGTATCTCTAAGAAGGGAGGTATTACTGTCGTTCCTAATGATAAAGATGAATTGATTCCGCCAAGAATTATTATAGGTTATAGGATGGTAATTGATTTCCGCAAATTAAATAAGGCTACTAAAAAAGATCATTACCCCTTACCTTTTATTGATCAAATGCTAGAAAGATTATCCAAACATACACATTTTTGCTTTCTAGATGGTTACTCTGGTTTCTCTCAAATACCTGTGTCAGCTGATGATCAAGCAAAGACCACTTTTACTTGCCCTTTCGGTACTTTTGCTTATAGACATATGCCTTTTGGTTTATGTAATGCACCTGCTACCTTTCAAAGATGCATGATGGCTATATTCTCTGACTTTTGTGAAAAGATATGTGAGGTTTTCATGGATGATTTCTCTGTTTATGGATCCTCTTTTGATGATTGCTTGAGCAACCTTGATCGAGTTTTGCAGAGATGTGAAGAAACTAATCTTGTCTTGAATTGGGAGAAGTGCCACTTTATGGTTAATGAAGGTATTGTCTTGGGGCATAAAATTTCTGAAAGAGGTATTGAAGTTGATAAAGCTAAAGTTGATGCTATTGAAAAGATGCCATGTCCCAAGGACATCAAAGGTATAAGAAGTTTCCTTGGTCATGCCGGTTTTTATAGGAGGTTCATTAAGGACTTCTCAAAAATTTCTCGGCCTCTGACTAATCTATTACAAAAAGATATACCTTTTGTCTTTGATGATGATTGTGTAGAAGCATTTGAAATACTTAAGAAAGCATTAATCTCTGCACCTATTGTTCAGCCACCTGATTGGAATTTACCTTTTGAAATTATGTGTGATGCTAGCGATTATGCTGTAGGTGCTGTTCTAGGGCAAAGAGTTGATAAGAAATTAAATGTTATTCAATATGCTAGTAAAACTCTAGACAATGCCCAGAGAAATTATGCCACTACTGAAAAAGAATTCTTAGCAGTTGTATTTGCTTGTGATAAGTTCAGACCTTATATTGTTGATTCTAAAGTAACTATTCACACTGATCATGCTGCTATTAAATACCTTATGGAAAAGAAAGATGCTAAACCTAGACTTATTAGATGGGTTCTCTTGCTACAAGAATTTGATTTGCATATTATTGATAGAAAGGGAGCTGAGAACCCCGTTGCAGACAACTTGTCTAGGTTAGAGAATGTTCTTGATGACCCACTACCTATTGATGATAGCTTTCCTGATGAACAATTAAATGTCATAAATGCTTCTCGTACTGCTCCATGGTATGCTGATTATGCTAATTACATTGTTGCTAAATTTATACCACCTAGTTTCACATACCAACAAAAGAAAAAGTTTTTCTATTATTTAAGACATTACTTATGGGATGACCCACATCTTTATAAAGAAGGAGTAGATGGTGTTATTAGACGTTGTGTACCTGAGCATGAACAAGAATAGATCCTACGCAAGTGTCACTCTGAGGCTTACGGAGGACACCACGCTGGAGACAGAACTACACATAAGGTATTGCAATCCGGTTTTTATTGGCCTACTCTCATCAAGGATGTCCGTAAGTTTGTCTTATCTTATGATGAATGTCAAAGAATTGGTAATATTTGCAGACGTCAAGAAATGCCTATGAATTATTCACTTGTTATTGAACCATTTGATGTTTGGGGCTTTGATTATATGGGACCGTTTCCTACCTCTAATGGATATACACATATTTTAGTTGCTGTTGATTACGTTACTAAGTGGGTAGAAGCTATTCCAACCAGTAGTGCTGATCATAACACTTCTATTAAGATGCTTAAAGAAGTTATTTTTCCGAGGTTTGGAGTCCCTAGATATTTAATGACTGATGGTGGTTCACATTTTATTCATGGTGCTTTTCGTAAAATGCTTGCTAAGTATGATGTTAATCATAGAATTGCATCTCCTTATCACTCGCGGTCTAGTGGTCAAGTAGAATTGAGTAATAGAGAGCTCAAATTAATTTTGCAAAAGACTGTTAATAGATCTAGGAAGAATTGGCCCAAGAAACTTGATGATGCATTATGGGCCTATAGAACTGCATATAAGAATCCTATGGGTATGTCTCCGTATAAAATGGTTTATAGAAAAGCATGTCATTTACCTCTCGAACTAGAACATAAGGCATATTGGGCTATTAAAGAACTCAATTATGATTTCAAACTTGCTGGTGAGAAGAGGCTATTTGACATAAGCTCACTTGATGAATGGAGAAACCAAGCCTATGAGAATGGCAAGTTGTTTAAGGAAAAAGTTAAAAGATGGCATGACAAAAGGATACAAAAGCGTGAGTTTAATGTAGGTGATTATGTATTGCTATACAACTCTTGTTTAAGATTTTTTGCAGGAAAACTTCTCTCTAAATGGGAAGGTCCTTACGTTATCGAGGAGGTCTATCGTTCCGGTGCCATAAAAATCAACAACTTTGAAGGCACAAATCCGAAGGTGGTGAACGGTCAAAGAATCAAACATTATATCTCAGGTAATCCTATAAATGTTGAAACTAATGTTATTGAAACCGTAACCCCGGAGGAATACATAAGGGACACTTTCCAGAACGTTTCAGACTCCAAAAAGGAATAGGTACGTGGTACGGTAAGTAAACAGACGCCAAAACAGTTCTAATGGCAAATTTTCTCCGTTTTGGAATATTTAGAAAAATAGGAAAATAAGAAGCAGTCCGGGAAGGACACGAGGCCTCCACGAGGGTGGAGGGCGCGCCCTACCCCCTGGGCGCGCCCCCTGCCTCGTGGGCACCCCGTGCGCTCTCCGGACTCCGTTTTCTTGCACGATACGTATTTTGGTCAGTAAAAATTCATTATATAATCTCCCAAAGGTTTTGACTCCTGATCATGCAAATATCCTCTGTTTTCATTTCGAGCTGTTTTCCTGACAGATCTAGATCATCATGACATCTCCAAGCACCCCCAAGGACAAGTTCTTCGAGAAGGTCATCAACCCCTACCTCGCGGAGGTGCTGCAACACCCTCAAACCATTGAGATGCGTGATGGGTTGCTGCACATCCGCGATGTTGAGGGACCAAGGAGGACCGGAAGCGTGGAGACGAGGCTCGAAGCAATGGAGCAACAAGTTTTCCACTGCCAGGGGATGGTGGAACGTGGACTCAACGCCAACCACATGATGATCGCGGAGTTCACCAACAACCACAAGCTGGATGCCAATAACATTGGGGAAACCATCTTCAAGATTCACGAGAAGATCGAGCATCTCCAAGCCCAAATCTATGACCTGCAAAACCAAAACTGTGAGTATGAATATAGATTCAAGAGGATGAGTTTGGCTGCAGATTTGAGGATCCCGGAGACTCGATCATCCTTCTATGATGATGAGCCTATGCCTTGGAAGATGGACGACAAGACCACATCATCAACAACTCCACCATCTTCTTCACCACCTCCGAAGAAGGAGACATAATCACATGGGTATGGGCACTCCCTTGGCAACTGCCAAGCTTGGGGGAGGTGCCCGGTATCGTATCACCATCACACTCCTATCTTTACTGTTTTTCTTAGTCCGATCCTTTTAGTATTATCTTGATCTAGTAGAATAAAGTCTTGGTATGATCTAGTTGTGAGTTTTGATTTATGATCTTTCTATGTAATCGAGTCCGTGAGCTATATAATAAAGATTAGTGTTGAGTCAAGGGCTTGATTATTTTGCTATGATCTTGAGGGAATAAAAGAAAAAGAAAGAATAAAACAAAACAAAGAGACCATATTGATCTTAGAGAGTAATGACTTCACATATAAAGAATATGATGATTAAAAGTTGTTGAGAGTTGACAAACATAGTTTTGGTCATCGTTGCAATTAATAGGAAGAAATAAAGAAAGAGAGGTTTCACATATAAATATACTATCTTGGACATCTTTTATGATTGTGAGCACTCATTAAAATATGACATGCTAAAGAGTTGATGTTGGACAAGGAAGACAACATAATGGGTTATGTTTTCTTATATTCGAAATAAAGTATATTGTCATGGATCATCCAACATGTTGAGCTTGCCTTTCTCCCTCATGCTAGCCAAATTCTTTGCACCAAGTAGAGATACTACTTGTGCTTCCAAATATCCTTAAACCAGTTTTGCCATGAGAGTCCACCATATCTACCTATGGATTGAGTAAGATCCTTCAAGTAAGTTGTCATCGGTGCAAGCAATAAAATTGCTCTCTAAATATGTATGATTGATTAGTGTGGAGGAAATAAGCTTTATACGATCTTGTGATGTGGAAGAAATAAAAGCGACGGACTGCATAATAAAGGTCCATATCACAAGTGGCAATATAAAGTGACGTTCTTTCGCATTAAGATTTTGTGCATCCAACCCTGAAAGCGCATGACAACCTCTGCTTCCCTCTGCGAAGGGCCTATCTTTTACTTTTATCTTCTACCTTATGCAAGAGTCATGGTGATCTTCACCTTTCCTTTTTACATTTTATCCTTTGGCAAGCACAGTGTGTTGGAAAGATCCTGATATATATATCCAATTGGATGTAAGTTGGCATGAACTATTATTGTTGACATTACCCTTGAGGTAAAAGGTTGGGAGGCAAAACTATAAGCCCCTATCTTTCTCTGTGTCCGACTAAAACTCCGTAACCACAAGTATTGCGTGAGTGTTAGCAATTGTGAAAGACTAAATGATAGTTGAGTATGTGGACTTGCTGAAAAGCTCTTACATAGACTCTTTATGATGTTATGATAAATTGCAATTGCTTCAATGACTGAGATTATAGTTTGTTAGTTCTCAACGAAGTTTCTGATTCATACTTTGCATTGTGAATGGATAATTACTTGAGCATAAGAAATCATATGACAATATCCATATATGTTGTTGTTATAAGAATGATCATGATGCCCTCATGTCCGTATTTTATTTTATCGACACCTCTATCTCTAAACATGTGGACATATTTATCGTTATCGGCTTCCGCTTGAGGACAAGCGAGGTCTAAGCTTGGGGGAGTTGATACGTCCATTTTGCATCATGCTTTTATATCGATATTTATTGCATTATGGGCTGTTATTACACATTATGTCACAATACTTATGCCTGTTCTCTCTTAATTTGCAAGGTTTACATGAAGAGGGAGAATGCCGGCAGCTGGAATTCTGGGCTGGAAAAGGAGCAAATATTAGAGACCTATTCTGCACAACTCCAAAAGTCCTGAAACTCCACGGAAGTTATTTTTGGAAATAATAAAAAATAATGAGCGAAGAAAATACCAGAGGGGACCCACACCCTGGGCCACGAGGGTGGGGGGCGCGCCCCCTGTGCCTCATGGGCCCCCTGGTGGCCCTTCGGTGCCCATCTTCTGCTATATGAAGTCTTTCGTCCGAGAAAAAATATAAGCAAGCTTTCGGCACGAGACTCCGCCGCCATGAGGCGGAACCTTGGCGGAACCAATCTAGGGCTCTGGCGGAGCTGTTCTGCCGGGGACACTTCCCTCCGGGAGGGGGAAATCATCGCCATCGTCATCACCAACGCTCCTCTCATCGGGAGGGGGCCAATCTCCATCAACATCTTCACCAGCACCATCTCCTCTCAAACCCTAGTTCATCTCTTGTATCCAATTCTTGTCTCTAAGTCTGAGATTGGTACTTGTAGGTTGCTAGTAGTGTTGATTACTCCTTGTAGTTGATGCTAGTTGGTTTATTTGGTGGAAGATCATATGTTCAGATCCATTATGCATATTAATACCCCTCTGATTATGAACATGAATATGCTTTGTGAGTAGTTACGTTTGTTCCTGAGGACATGGGAGAAGTCTTGCTATTAGTAGTCATGTGAATTTGGTATTCGTTCGATATTTTGATGAGATGTATGTTGTCTCTCCTCTAGTGGTGTTATGTGAACGTCGACTACATGACACTTCACCATTGTTTGGGCCTAGAGGAAGGCATTGGGAAGTAATAAGTAGATGATGGGTTGCTAGAGTGACAGAAGCTTAAACCCTAGTTTATGCGTTGCTTCGTAAGGGGCTGATTTGGATCCATATGTTTCATGCTATGGTTAGGTTTACCTTAATACTTCTTTTGTAGTTGCGGATGCTTGCAATAGGAGTTAATCATAAGTGGGAGGCTTGTCCAAGTAAGGACAGCACCCAAACACCGGTCCACCCACATATCAAATTATCAAAGTACCGAACGCGAATCATATGAACGTGATGAAAACTAGCTTGACGATAATTCCCATGTGTCCTCAGGAGAGCTTTTCTCTATATAAGAGTTTGTCCAGGCTTGTCATTTGCTACAAAAATTATTGGGCCATCTTGCTGCACTTTATTTACTTTTGTCACTTGTTGCTCATTACAAATTACCTTATCACAAAACTATCTGTTACCTATAATTTCAGTGCTTGCAGATAATACCTTGCTGAAAACCGCTTATCATTTCCTTCTGCTCCTCGTTGGGTTCGACACTCTTACTTATCGAAAGGACTACAATAGATCCCCTATACTTGTGGGTCATCAAGACTCTTTTTTGGCGCCGTTGCCGGGGAGTGAAGCGCCTTTGGTAGGTTGAATTTGGTAAGGAAAAATTTATATAGTGTGCTGAAATTTACTGTCACTTGTTACTATGGAAAGTAATGCTTTGAGGGGCTTGTTCGGGGTATCTTCACCCCGACCGGTAGAGAAAATAGTTGCTCCTCAACCTACTGAACCTACTGAAAATGTCTACTTTGAAATTCCTCCGGGTATGATAGAAAAACTGCTAGCTAATCCTTTTGCAGGAGAAGGAACATTACATCCTGATGAGCACCTAATCTATGTGGATGAAGTTTGTGGATTATTTAAGCTTGCAGGTATGCCCGATGATGTTACCTGATTCATCATAATAAACACTAGGAGGGTATTGGGAAAAATTTTCCCTTTCATTAGCACTCTCTTCATATTCCATTTGTTTTCTTCTCTTTAGGTAGTTGGCAATATAAGGATTCTCAATGAAATTTGTCACACAAAACATATAAATTTCCTCTAGATCAAAATCAAGAAACTCTTCAGATTAAATTTTGGAATACCCTTAGTTATACGTTTCATTTCTTCATACCCCAAAAGAAGACTAAGCTCTTTATGATGCTTAAGGGTAATCAAGTTTGCACAATTTTTGGACACGATTTGATCATGAAAGAATTTGCATTGGAGATTTGAATGGCCATGTTCATTGCAAAGTTCACAAGGATGGCGAAAAAATTAAATCTTTCAGCACAATCATCTAACCTCTCTTGCAACCTTTTCGTTTCTAAATATTTATGCTTCTTACAAAAGCTATCTTCCCTTTTTGGTGTGCATTTGCACTCCCAATTCACTCCGCAAAAATTGACATGCTTATAAGAAACATTTTTGTCATGACTTGTGCGAACATCATTAGCACTTTGGATATTCAAACAATTCATACTAACAACATTGCCATCATGCTCACCATTCAAATATTTTGTGCCAAACATTTTATTGACTTCTTCTTCTAACAATTGAGCACAAATTTCCGATCCATCATTTTTCAAGAAAGATATTTAAAGATGATCAATAATATGATGCAACCTAAATTCCATTTTTTATGTAGTTTTATTTTATGAACCAAGCTAGTGATAAAATAAGAAACTAAAAAATTCAATTGCAAGATCTAAAGATATACCTTCAAGCACTCACCTCCCCGGCAACGACGCCAGAAAAGAGCTTGATGTCTACTACGCAACTTTATTCTTGTAGACACGTGTTGGGCCTTCAAGCGCAGAGTTTTGTAGGACAGTAGCAATTTTCTCTCAAGTGGATGACCTAAGGTTTGTCAATCCGTGGGAGGCGTAGGATGAAGATAGTCTCTCTCAAACGACCCTGCAACCAAATACAAGAAATCTCTTGTGTCCCCAACACACCCAATGCAATGGCAAATTGTATAGGTGCACTAGTTCGGCGAAGAGATGGTGATAAACGTGTAATATGGATGATAGAAATATATTTTTATAAGAGAAAAATTCATTGGAGGTCCTCATACTTGTCGCGTTGGCCAATTTAATCCCCGTACTTACAAATACCCAAAACATAGTCATTAAACTTGTCTCAGGTGGTCATATACAGTCCATTGTACAATTTCTTGTACGTACACGCTGATTTGGCAGTTGGCTGGCTTGTCCACGCATGCATTGACCGCCAACTCATCAGCACCTGGTCTTAATCGATCGATTCGGGGGAATGCAGGGGTGTTTTGCAAAATCTCCGTATTTAACGTTTCTCCCCCCGTCTGGTCGGACCGCACCTGGTCGGCCGCCCCCGCTCCTCTGCATCCAAGATCTGGATCACCGTATTTAATGTTTCTCCCCCCGCCTGGTCAGAGCGCACCTGGTCGACAACTTATTTTGAGTCAGGTCGTGGCCATGGTCGTCGCGGGTACTCGATCGGGAGTGTGCCAACATGCATGCATGCTTGCTCCGGCGGCACACGTTGCACGGCTACGTCTCTAACGCAGACGTGGTCGTCTGCTCACTACGCACTTGCTCGTCGCCGGTGTTGAGAATTCAAACCTGCAGTGAGGTTGGGTGGCGCCCAAGATTCGATAGAACATGCATGGGTCGTACGTAGATGCATGCATGGGTTGATCGATCGTAGTGCTCAAATTAAGCAAACACCACCCACGCAGCCCATGCATGCATGCATGATGAGTAGAGATAGGGATAAGAATGCAACGACCCCATGCATCCATGATCTTGGCTAACCGGCCGTTGGAGATATCATACGTACGGTGCAGCGCTCACTGCCGCACAGCTCCAACGGGAGGTCGACGTTGCGTGGCGTGGTTGGGTCGCTCGATCGACATGCGCGCGCATGCATGGTGCTTTTCCTTGAAATGCAGTGCAGAGGAGGTGATGGAGGTTGTACGTACTACCACGGGTGAACGAAAGCCAGGCGGTGAGGTCCACGACGAACGCCGCGTCGAGATGGCAGCGCAGGTCGGCGGTGGAAGGACAGGAGAGGAATAGGATTGCGTGCCGGGTGTGAGGAAGATGGCGTCCGAACGGCTCGTGTTTGACGGTGAGCTACGTACTCGCTGGCCTCGGCCGGTAGGGACGACGGCCACTACTAGGCGACTCGCACTCCCATACGTCGTCGCACGATGGGGTGTGCCGTCTGACGGCGGCGACCCAAGTCCAAGTGATGACGACCATGCATGCATCTCCAAGGTAAGGTGTGGCAAGTTGTACATGACGAGCAGGACGATGGAAATTAATTAGCGAGGAGGGGTGGAGGTCGAAGACGAGCATATATAGGTGACGTACGTACGGTGCCGGCCCGAGTTTGGGAAGAAGGCTAGCTAGCTAGCTGCTAGTTCCTCTCGATCGATTGAGAAGAAGGAAAAATGTGAGCTTTTTTTATGGAGGGAGGTGGTCGACGCATGGTGCTGTGTTCAGGAAGACGGCCGACAACAGGGAGCGAACGTTGTATGCATGCGCGGGAGGCGCTACGTTGATCTGGACAGTGAGTCATTTCCTGAAGATGAAGCTAACTAGGGCCATGGTAGCTTTGAGTCAGGTCGTCGTCGTGGCGGCGCAGGTTCTCTACTCTACTCGGGAGTGTGCGGACATGCATGCTTGTAGCTTCGTTGGCGCATGCACGCTGCACGGCTGCGTCTGTAACGCGTCACCGGCGGAAAGGAGCTCAGTGAGTCATTTCCTGTAACGCGTCTGTAACGCGGTGACGATCGAGTTGTAGTGCCGGAGCTCCAGCACTGCTCGCCCCCTTGCGTCGGTCCTCGACGGAAGGAGCGAGGGGAGAGGATTGCTTGTCGGGCCTGAGGTGAGGAAGACGGCAACGACACCATCCGGCCGATGGACCGATGGTTCCTTTGCTCGTCTTTGACGACGGTGATGTGCACGCGTGCTCGCTGATAGTGATGATGGTCACTCCTAGACCTAGATGGCCTAGCTAGCTAGGTTCAGTTTGAGGGAGGGAGGTCGTCGGCAGCGGCGAGGAAGATGGGGGGGGGGGGGGCGGCAACGGCAGCGAAGGTGGTCGGGACGGGAGGCGGTGCATGGGGTGATTGATGTGGACAGTGTGTGTGTGTCTCCGGCCGGCATCTTGTTGTGCTTGTGCCTAGGTGAAAAAGACATGTTTTTTGGACGCAACCATGCATGCCTGCCTGCCGGAGGCGAGGAGGAAGACGTACGGCTCCTAGACGGGCCAAGGAAGGAAGGAAGGAAGGAGAAAGAATGATCGACGTGCGTACCCCTGCCCAATCGATCGATCGGTCGAATTAATTGGGAGGGAAAGAGAGGAAGAGAGAGAAGGGCGGGTGGGTCCCAGTCCCCAACAAATAAAAGGAATCTCAGTGAATATTTTGTTTTATTTTGGCATGGAAGAAAAAAAGGAAAAGGGATTTGTTGGTTGGAAGGAAAAGTCAACCGCGTTTGGTTTCATTTCGACGCCAAATCCCAGTGCACACGTACGTATACGCGTTTCCTTGTTTTTGTTTGTTTCCACATTCAGATCTTGGATGCAGCACGGCCGATCAGGCGGGGGGAGAAACGTTAAATACGGCGATTTTGCAAAACAACCCCCTGCATTCCCCCGAATTGATCGATCAAGACCAGGTGCTGATGAGTTGGCGGTTAACGCACACGTGGACATCCCAGTCAACTGCCAAATCAGCGCGTATGTACAAGAAATCATACAATGGACCGTATATGACCACCTGAGACAAGTTCAGTGATTGTATTTCGGGTATTTGTAAGTACGAGGATTAAATTGGCCAACGCGACGAGTATGGGGACCTCGAGTGAATTTTTCTCTTTTTATAATCTGAATAAATAAAAACAGCAAGGTAGCAAGTAGTAAACGGGCACAAAAACGGTATTGCAATGCTTAAAAATGAGGCCTAGGTTCCGTACTTTTGCTAGTGCAATCTCTCAACAATGCTAATATAATAGGATCATATAACCATCCCTCAAAGTGCAATAAAGAATCACTCCCGAGTTCCTATTAGCGGAGAACAAAAGATAGAAATTGTTTGTAGGGTACGCAACCACCTCAAAGCTATTCTTTCCATTCGATCTATCCTAGAGTTTGTACTAAAATAACGCAAGCTATTCTTTTCGATCGATCTAATCAAGAGTTCGTACTAAAATAACACCAAAGCAAATTCATATTCATAATACTCAATCTACACAAAGAACTACAAAGAGACCCCAAAGTTTCTATCGGAGAAAAGATAATAAAAACGTGCTTCAACCCCTATGCATAGATTACCCCAATGTCACCGCGGGAATCCGCAAGTTGAGTGCCATAACATACATCAAGTGAATCAATATGATACCCCATTGTCACCTCAAGTATTCATACCGCAAGACATACATCATGTGTTCTCATATCTGAATATTCAATCCGACAAGACAAAACTTCAAAGGGTAAAGATTCAATTCATCAAAACAAGAGTATAGAGGGGAGAAACATCATATGATCCATCTATATTAACAAAGCCCATGATATAGATCACGAGAGAGAGATTAAACACATAGCTACTGGTACAAACCCTCAGCCCATAGGGTGGACTACTCCCTCCTCATCGTGGTGGCCGCCGAGATCATGAAGATGGCCACCGGAGATGATTCCCCCCCTTCCGGCAGGGTGCCGAAAAGGGTCTAGACTGGTTTTCGGTGGCTACAGAGCCTTGTGGCGACGAAACTTCTGATCTAGGTTAACCCCGAAGGGTTTCGGAATATTTGGAAATTTATAGTGCAAAGAGGGGGTACGGGAGGCCACCGAGGTGGGCCCAACCCACTTGGGCGCGCCTGGGCCCCCAGGCGCGTCCTGGTGGGTTGTGCCCCCCTCGGGGCACCCCCCAAGTGCTGCTCTGGTCCATCGGGAGTATTCTGGTCCATAAAAAATCCACAAAAAGTTTCACGATGTTTGGAATCCGTTTGATATTGATTTCCTGCGATGTAAAAAACAAGCAAAAAAACAACAACTGGCACTGGGTCAATAGGTTAGTCCCAAAAATGATGTAAAGTTGCTATAAAATGATTGTAAAACATCCAAGAATGAAAATAAAACAGCATGAATACTTCATAAATTATAGATACGTTGGAGACGTATCAGTGGTCAAGAATATCCTGAAGTACCTAAGAAGGACTAAGGATATGTTTCTCGTTTATGGAGGTGCCGAAGAGCTCGTCGTAAAGGGTTACATCGATGCTAGCTTCGATACAGATCCGGATGACTTCAAGTCACAAGCCGGATACATGTATATTTTGAATGGTGGAGCAGTCATCTGGTGCAGTTGTAAAGTACATACGGATCTGAATGTCGCGGATCCATTGACTAAACCTCTTCCACGAGCAAAACATGATCAGCACCAGAACTCTCTGGGTGTTCGATTCATCACAATGTAACTAGATTATTGACTCTAGTGCAAGTGGGAGACTGTTGGAAATATGCCCTAGAGGCAATAATAAAATGGTTATTATTATATTTCCTTGTTCATGATAATTGTCTATTGTTCATGCGGAAACCGTAATACATGTGTGAATACATAGACCACAACATGTCCCTAGTGAGCCTCTAGTTGACTAGCTCGTTGATCAATAGATGGTTGTGGTTTCCTGACCATGGACATTGGATGTCATTGATAACGGGATCGCATCATTAGGAGAATGATGTGATGGACAAGGCCCAATCCTAAGCATAGCACAAGATCGTGTAGTTCGTTTGCTAGAGCTTTTCTAATGTCAAGTATCATTTCCTTAGACCATGAGGTTGTGCAACTCCCGGATACCGTAGGAATGCTTTGGGTGTATCAAACGTCACAACGTAACTGGGTGGCTATAAAGGTGCACTACAGGTATCTCCGAAAGTGTCTGTTGGGTTGGCACAAATCGAGACTGAGATTTGTCACTCCGTATGATGGAGAGGTATCTCTGGGCCCACTCGGTAATGCATCATCATAATGAGCTTGATGTGACTAAGGAGTTAGCCACGGGATCATGCGTTACGGAACGAGTAAAGAGACTTGCTGGTAACGAGATTGAACAAGGTATAGGGATACCGACGATCGAATCTCGGGCAAGTAACATACCGATGGACAAAGGGAATTGTATACGGGATTGATTGAATCCCCGACATCATGGTTCATCTGATGAGATCATCGTGGAACATGTGGGAGCCAATATGGGTATCCAGATCCCGCTATTGGTTATTGGCCGGAGAGGTATCTCGGTCATGTCTGCATGGTTCCTGTTGGGGATATACCCCGTGGCGTGAACCGGCCGGAAGTATAACCCAGCCGGATTTGGCGGTTTATTGGAGACCCGCTGACACTTGGCGATTCACCGGCGACCCGCACAGACCAGACGTTTTACAAGCAACCTGACTGAACATTATGATTCACTGGTAACCCGGTGGGCGGGACAGACGGTGACAAGGCCCAAGGCCTAGAAGGCCGGCTCATGTTATGGTGGGCCGGTTTAAGAGGAAAGGCGTGAGGAATATTTATTTTACAAGGAGTTAAGACCTGGACTTGTATCCGGTTTGTATTAGAGATAGACTAGTCCTAATCCTAATAGGACTCCACATGTAACCCGCCCCTTCAACATATATAAGGAGGGGCAGGGCTCCCCAAGAGGGAGAGAGGCAAGAAGAAACAATCTCTAGGGCTAGACACAAAGAGCCGGTTTACGGCGACTCCCTCGTGATGATAATGAGACCTAGCCTCAAACAGCATGTAGGGTTGTTACCGGATGATGTTTCCCGGGGCCCGAAGCTGTCTAAATCCCTGTCTTGTGTTGCGTCTCTCGATTCCGCTCAACCCCTCTCAAGCTACCACATAGATGCGTTGGCCTCACGACTAAGTCCTTACACTAGGACATCTGCCGTGACAATTCCACAACAGTTGGCGCCCACCGTGGGGCCTGCGCACGGTGGTGTTGAGTTCTTGAAGGGATCTCATCTAGGGATCGACGAGCTCGCAATTTCGTTGGATGAGGAAGATCCGGCAAGTTGGTGTTTTTTGATCAGGAACATGATTAGCTTTGGAGCTGACAGATACGAGATTAAACAGAAAAGAAAGATTTTAGGGTTTTGTGTGCGCCGCCCCGCGCGTGGCTCGGCGACTCGCCGGATCCGAAGACGATCAATATCTGTTGCTGTGCACCGCAAGTCGGAAAGTAGCCGACCTGTTCAATTACGCTGCCATGTACTTTTTGCTGGTTAAAGTCTTGAGGCGACAGCGATGCAGTAATTGACTAGGAGATTTGATAGATCACTGTTGCTACTAATTGCCGGGAAGGGACCTGAGATGATCGGTTACGTCGTTGCAAGTAGTACTACAGTGCTAACAATTGACCTCGTATAAAGCTTTCCAAGTGGTTGCTCACGTCTGTTTCCGGTTTTCAAATACTGTACTCCGAAGTACCTGGCTTTTAAAGAATCCAGAGATGATTTCCAACTGGGCTCGATGCGTCCATCTGCTATCCGAAGGTTGCTGCTATTGTTTTCCTGTGTTCGGGGCTGTTGCGACCCCCCAGAGAAAAAAATTGTAGATACAACGACCCAGATGCGGATACGGCCACGACCCGGATTCGCCGACGCGAAACCGCAGGAGGTTTGACCCAGAGTTGCTGGTTTCACTTCGCCCCTGCGGCATCAAATTGGCCTCGTTTTCAGTTGAGAGCCGTCGGGCCTCATCCCGAACGCCGCCTCCTTCTCAGCCTGAAGTCGCTGAGTTGCCGCCTCTCCGATTCTCCGGCCTCGCCTGGAAGACGCCGCCGCCTGAAGTTTCCCCTGTCAAGCCAAATCGCTTCTACTTCGACGCTCGCAACCCTGACCAGCATTGTCCCATGCGGTTCCACCCGCCGGGTCACAACATCAACCACCTGCACCTCCGCTCGCAAGACTGGCCATGGTCGTTCCCTTTGAGCGCTTGCACTGACTACCTCCCGCCCCGGGTCCTGTGCCACGCTCTGTCGGGTTTAGCCCCGTCTCTGAATCGCCTTGCGCTGGCCCCGCCGAGCTGCGTCATGCCGGCTGCCCGCCTCTGCTGCTGCTGGCGAGTCACCACCATCTACAATTGTTGCAGCAAAGGGCAGACACCTTGTCGACCTTGCGGGCGCACCCCTGTTTCTGCTGCGCCTCGCCCCGAGCCGCCGGCCGTCTTTGCCTCGCGCTGTTAAAGCTGCTATCTTGAATCGCTCAAGTTCGACCTCGCCGACGAGCCGCTATCTCCATGGCCTTATTGAATCGCCATTGCTGACCGGGACTCCGTTTCAGGTCAGCGCTGTCGACCTGCCGTCTCAGGCGGTTCGGAGTTAAGCCGAATCTTTGCCGCCCTGGCCAAATCAACTCCGGCTCCAAAGAAATACAAAAAGGGACGGGTGATAACCAGCCAGGGTGGAATCCTGTTGAATCACCACAACAAACCAGAAAGTGCCTCACGTTCTCTGAGCCAAGAAATAATAAAGATTAAGATAAGGAGCTCGCACAAGGAGGGCGAATGCCACAAGCATGGGAACCAAAACGCATGCAGATGCCAAAGAAGATACATAAGAAGCTGGTGTGCGCAGAGGCTGAACCTTACACGTCATACGAAGATGCATGTGGTCGCTGGACCAACAGATGTGCCATACCGCTGCTGTCTCAAAAGTCTAGGAACAAAACAGCTTGGACGCTTGGTGGATGCGTGGGTGGATGTGGAGGCCCATTAAAACTGCATGAGGAATTTTGCTTCTTGCTTCGATCCCTACGCCTAAATAAATCAGGTGATATTTATCCTATATATTTTGTTAAGTACATGTTGGTTTCTTTCGACAAACAACTACTCCGCCATGCTGTATTTTTTGTACGTAGGACAATTATGTTTATACCATGGGTACGGGGCATGCGCTGGCAACGTCCTGCCCGGTGTTCGTCCGTGCCACATGACACGGTGAATGGACGCGTGCAAGACGCCACCCTTACGGCCCGGTTTACATCAGCTTGCCGGGACCACGCCTGTGTTTGACTCGCTTGTCCGAAGCGGTTTACAACGCCGCGGCCGACTCATATGTCTGTGGCGCCTCTGATGCTGCGGTCGTATTTTCCGTTCGTCTCTCGCGGCCTGGTCTACATCAACACGCCGGGCCGCACCTGTCTGCATGAGCTGTTTATTGAAGTATAAAGCCAGTCACTGCTTGGGTAGCCCGGTTTTCTTTCAAATTGGAGGCAAATTATCATCAACCACCGTCTACACTGGATGGCTCAATGAGCAGGCGCACAAGTCGCCGCCACTACAGTTTGGTTAACTTCAATAGCCAGTTGGAAGGAACCATTGGCCGAGTTGCTGACACGGCTCATACGGGATCATTTATAACCCGCCGCAGTCACCTCAACCTTCTGTGGATGCACATCGTGTTATCAACACACTTGATATACAAGTTATGCCGGTTTATATCACGGTCAAATATGGAGAGTCTCAAGCCAACTCCTCGAGTCACCTTTGAGACTCGGGGGCTATGATGACATGACTCAGCAAATCTTGCCAGTTTCGGCAAATTTAAGAACCCCAGGACGATGGAGGGAAGGATAACCCGGTCTCGGAGGCTACTGTTATATTCATGAAAAATTTAAAGGCCGTCAGGAAATTTCCGGCTTAGAAACTATATGACAGTTACAAAATCCCGGTTCAATAAAGAAGTTCCGGGTCATCAGAAAGGATTCCGGTTTACAATCCGGCTCAAGGGAAGTCAGTCTCACTAAAGCTCTCAAATATCCGGTTTACAATCCGGTTCAAGGGAAATCTGTTCTCCCACAAAGCTCTGAAGCTCTCAAATCCGGTTTAAAAATGTCCGATTCAAAAAGGAATTAACTTCTCGCAAGTTCGAGTTTAAAGGCCTTCAAAAAATCTCCGGCTGAAAATGAAGATTCCGGTTTAAAATCCGGTTCAAGGGAAAGATGTCTCCCACAAAGCTTTGAAGCTCTCAATATCCGGTTCAAAATCCCGGTTCAAGAAGAATTGATCTCTTGCAAAAAGTTAAAGGTTGCCGAAGAGGACTTGCTGCCATGATGCGCGGTTCAAACATGGGTATCCTGCCTTATTGGCTTATCATATTATTGATCACGTGGAGGCTTCTGTTTATAAAGCGGAGTCCGGTTTACCCCTTGATTCAGCTTATCAACGCGTTATATAACATCACTTGGGGGCTTGGTCGTATCAGAACCATAGCTACACCTCTTGATCGGCGCAATGCCACAACATCACTTGGGGGCTTGGTCGTATCCGAACCATAGCTACACCTCTTGATCGGCGCAATGCCACAACATCACTTGGGGGCTTGGTCGTATCCGAACCATAGTCACACCTCTTGATCGGCTCAAAGCCAAATCAACCCGGGGCCAAAGAGAGTGTTATAAAACAACAACTCAAACATGGGCACCCACTGAGCACAGCTCAAAATGTTACTTGGGGATTCTTTGCTGTCGAAATGAACAAAGAATCTACACTTGTAATAGGCTATCAAGCCATGGCTTGGAAGCCTGGTGTATACACCTAAAACCCCAGGTTAACCTGCCTATTTAAGTAAGTTACTCTGCCCAGGTAAACCTGGTATGACCCTTCGAACTTTGACAAGTTACTCTAAAATAAAGACCCTGAACTTGTCAAGTTAAAACGATGATTGGTTAAGGATTGAGGACCATCTTAAAAGGCTTTGTGAAATGGTTTAACTCAGTGGCTTGGCAGCCCATGAAAAGCCTCGAATTTGGGGCCTGGCAGCCCGTGAAAAGCCTCGACTACAAGGGTTTCATTTGCTAAGTTTTTCTCCTTGGATGAAGATTTCTACTGTTTTGATAAACCGGCATTCGTTCACCCGGTTTGACTTTCAACTACAAGTTGTCAGTACATGCTCAGTTATAATCCGGCGCTTATTAACCCGGTCTGGTTTCGACTACAAGTCGCTAGTATTATATATGGATAATTCGGTGTTTATTACAACCCGGTATAGTTTTATCATAAACCGGCAAGACATGGGAGGAGTTATCAGTACTCAAAATTGGGGTTATCACTCTTACTACAAAAAGTTGGTAAACCAACGATGTGATCCAATGTCACAGGTATGATACATTTCATATTTGATTATTTTTAAGTGCAACCTTGGTTATAAACTCGGGTTATATGTTGGGCATTATGACCCGTCCGGCGGTAAACCGCCAGGACACTTTAAACTTGTTGTATGCAGAAACAGGTTGAGTAAAGCATGATTATAAATCACCGGTGTTTATTAACCCGGCCTGGCTTTCGACTATAAGTCACCAGTATGATGATAAATTATCCGGTGTTTATTAAACCGGACTGGCTTGGGATTATAAGTCGCCAGTATATATTTGGATTGTGCCATTGGAATCATGCGCTCATAAATCATTGGATTATATTATTCACATCTTCAAATAGCCAACATGGCTGGATTTTATTATGGTTATCAATAACCAGTATTATGATTAAGGTCTTCAAAGTCGCTTTAGCGCAATGGCTATTATATTATCGATGGATATGATTTATTCTACAATTGAAGGAATAGTCCCGAGTCGCTGCAGGTTTACGACCCGGCACTTGGGGGCTACATTATTCAAAGAGTTTTTTACATCTGTGCCCCTGGTTCCTTAGCTCTACTCATTCATCCCCGCGCCCTTAACTTCTGCTCAGTTTTCCCCACTCCCTTGCCAGAAACCCTCAGAACTGGTCACAA
This sequence comes from Triticum aestivum, assembly GCF_018294505.1. Taxonomy (NCBI): domain Eukaryota; kingdom Viridiplantae; phylum Streptophyta; class Magnoliopsida; order Poales; family Poaceae; genus Triticum; species Triticum aestivum. The sequence goes on along the minus strand of NC_057814.1, from coordinate 272,534,519 downwards.
CGGACGTTGCCGTCGGGTCAATGGCTTGACCGTTAACTCTCACGAGTGGGGCCGCGCTGGACTATGTCATCCGTTGGACCTGACAATTGGAGCCGCATTGTGCGGTATCGCTGTTCGACTGTTGGGCCGTGGTTTCGTTGGGCCATCCCTTGCATTAAACGCATGCGCGCGTGATACGTCCATTTTGCATCATGTTTTATTACTGTTATTTATGATGTTTTTATCCAAAATAATGCCTTTTGGAGTAATTCTAATGCCTTTTCTCTCATAATTTGCAAGGTACACACCAAGAGGGAGAATTCTGACAGCTGGAAATCTGGAGCTGGAAAAACTACGTCAGGCTACCTATTCTGCACAACTCCAAACAAGCTGAAACTTCACGGAGATTTTTGATGGAATATTTAAGAATTATTGGAGCAAATAACTACCAGAGGGGGCCCACCAGGTGGGCACAACCCACCTGGGCACGCTAGGGAGCCCAGGCGCGCCCTGGTGGGTTGTGCTCACCCAGGCCCACCTCCGGTGCCCATCTTCTTGTATATAGGTCATTTTGACCTAGAAAAAATAAGTAGAGGACTTTCGGGACGGAGCGCCGTTGTCTCTAGGCGGAACTTGGGCAGGAGGACTTTTGCCCTCCGGTGGAGCGATTCCGCTGGGGGAACTTCCCTCCCGGAGGGGGAAATCATCATCACCAACCACTCTCCCATCTTGGGGAGGGCAATCTCCATCAACATCTTCAACAAAACCATCTTATCTCAAACCCTAGTTCATCCCTTGTGTTCAATCTTGTTACCTGAACTATAGATTGGTGCTTGAGGGTGACTAGTAGTGTTGATTACATCTTGTAGTTGATTACTATATGGTTTATTCGGTGGAAGATTATATGTTCAAATCCATTATGCTATTTAATACTCCTATGATCATGAGCATGATTATTATTTGTGAGTAGTTACTTTTGTTCTTGAGGTCACGGGAGAAATCATGTTGCAAGTAATCATGTGAATTTGATATGTGTTCGATATTTTGATAGTATGTATGTTGTTATTCCCTTAGTGATGTCATGTGAACGTCGACTACATGACACGTCACCATATTTGGGCCTAAGGGAATGCATTGTGGAGTAGCAATTAGATGATGGGTTGCGAGGGTGACAGAAGCTTAAACCCCAGTTTATGCGCTATTCCGTATGTGACCGATTGGATCCAAAAGTTTAATGCTATGGTTAGAATTTATTCTTAATACTTTTCTCGTAGTTGCGGATGCTGGTGGGAGGGTTAATCATAAGTAGGAGGTTTGTTCAAGTAAGAACAACACCTAAGAACCGGTCCACCCACATATCAAATTATCAAAGTAGCGAACACAAATTGAACCAACATGATGAAAGTGACTAGATGAAATTCCCGTGTACCCTCAAGAACGTTTTGCTTATCATAAGAGACCGTTTTGGCCTGTCCTTTGCCTCAAAAGGATTGGGCTACCTTGCTGCACTTTTGTTACTACTTTCGTTACTTGCTCGCTACAAATTATCTTGCTATCAAACTACTCCGCTACTTACAATTTCAGCACTAGCAGACATTACCTTACTGAAAACTACTTGTCATTTCCTTCTGCTCCTCGTTGAGTTCGACACTCTTACTTATCGAAAAGAGCTACAATTGATCCCCTATACTTGTGGGTCATCAAGGCTATTTTCTAGCACCGTTGCCGGGGAGTGAGGCGCCTTTGGTAAGGAAACATTTATATAGTGTGCTGAAATTTATTGTCACTTGTTAATATGGAAAACAATCCTTTGAGGGGTTTGTTCGGGGTATCTTCACCTCGTCCAGAACCACAATTAGCTACCCCTCAACCTACTGCACCTACTGAAAATATTAAATATGAAATTCCTTCGGGTATGAAGAACAACTGCTAGCTAATCCTTATCCAGGAGATTGAACCGAATATCCTGATATGCACTTGATATATGTAGAACACATTTGTGGATTGTTTAAGCTTGCAGGTTTACCCGGAGATGAAGTGATGAAAAAGGTTTTCCCTTTATCTTTGAAGGGAAACGCATTGGCATGGTATATGCTATGCGATGATATTGGATCATGGAATTGGAATCGTTTGAAATTGGAGTTCCACCAAAAAAATTATCCTATGCGTCTAGTTCATCGTGATCGGAATTATATATATAATTTTTGGACTCGTGAAGGAGAAAGTATCGCTCTAGCTTGGGGGAGGCTTAAGTCAATGTTATATTCATGCCCCAATCATGAGCTCTCAAGAGAAATTATTATCCAGAATTTTTATCCTCGGCTTTCTCGTAATGGTCAAACCATGCTTGATACTTCTTGTGCTGGTTCTTTTATGAAGAAGACTATTGAATTCTGGTGGGATCTTTTGGAAAGAATTAAACGCAACTCTGAAGATTGGGACTCGAGAAGGTAAAGAATCATATATTAAACTTAAGTATGATTGTGTTAAATCTTTTATGGATACCGATGCTTTTCAAAAGTTTAGCACTAAATATACACTTGACTCTGAGATAGTAGCGTCCTTTTGTGAATCATTTTCTACTCATGTTGAACTCCCTAAAGAGAAGTGGTTTAAACACCACCCACCTATTAAAGAAGAAATTAAAGAACCGGTACCAGTTAAAGAAGAAACTATACTTTATAATGTTGATCCAGTTGTCCCTTCTACTTATATTGAGAAATCACCTTTTCCTGTTAGGATAAAGGAACATGGTAAAGTTTCAACTGTGGTTGACAAAAGTGTCGGCGTCCTGGGAACGGGGGTACCCAGACTTGCCTGCCTGCGGCCCATGGCGTGGCTCCACCAATGGCCTAGTACGGCCCAGCTTCGACAACAACAACTCAAGACCCTCGTGAGGGGCCAAGCCTCGCGAGGCGGACGACGCCAAGACCTCCCTAGGGCGACCTCGCTAGGCTGGCTCCCGAGGAGCGGAGATATCTATGCAAGGAGCTCCTCGCGAGGTTCACATGATGTGAGCCGTGACGACCAAGGCCAGGCGGGCGCCAGCGGGCGCAGTGTACCCGTTTCCTCTTTGGTGCTAAAGGGGCAGGCGCAGTCGAGGACTCCCGAGGCATTAGGCAAAGGTTTCCATATTGGTGCAATAAGACCAAGACCAGCAGGACGGCAGGACGTAGGTCATCGCGGAGCCCACGGCAGCGTCACCACCAGAGCCTTTTGCAGGCAAAGACTACTTTTGTCAGGATAACTTGTACTAGTTGTCTCCCTTCAAAATTGGCCGTTGTGGGACCCCTTCCCGCCTACATTTGGGAAGAGGGCTGGGGCCTCTATAAATAGGACTAGCCACCACCATAGGAGGCAACTCATCTTGGACCGGATCCATTCCACCAAGACCATCTCACCAGCTCATAGAGCTCAAGAACACCTCTCCTCCTGAGGCGGTTCACCCATTGTACTAGGTCATCCTCAATCCACGAGGCAATCCATCACCACCACACTGGAGTAGGGTATTACACCACACGGTGGCCCGAACCAGTATAAACCTTTGTGTCCCATGTTCTTTGGGTTCGTCGAGCTAGGCCGTGAAATCGTTTGGTAGGCAGGCTGGGGAGAGAGAGTCCTTCGTGCGCACCCCAGAGTTCGAACCTCTCAAGGGTCAGCGGACCCCAGAATCCGACATTTGGCGCGCCAGGTAGGGGTGCGCCGAAGCTTTCCCTCCGTCGATCCAGGCTCCACCGTTCCACCACTTCCATGGCAGATGCTCGTCGAGCCCGTGCGGAGCGCCGGGCCGCTCTCAACGCTCGCGTCGCCCAAACGACGCCCGTCGGCGGGCCTCCCCGTCGCTCTCCATCACCTGCTGCCAACGCTGCCACCGGCCCAGCGGGGAATGAGCAGCAGGCCTCATCGCTGCACCCCTCCGTGCGGCGGGACGGATGCACCGCCACCCCGTCACTGACTCTGGCCGATTTGTCATCCCACGCTCGCTGCGGGCCCACGGACGCGCAGGCCGCACTTCTCATGGCGCGTGAGCTCCTGCGCTACCGCCCCGTCCACGACCTATATGAGACTGGCTTGGACCGCATCGCCGAGCTTGTCAGCACCGCTGGGGGCTCTCCTGCACCAACCCTCTCGCTCTCTCGACCACCTCCAGCTGTGGGCGATGTGGCCCAGGGAGCGCCTCCACCACCTGCACGTCAAGACGTCGCCATCGCGCCAAGACGCGCGGCCCCACGGCGCGACCCACCACGCAGGGCGCCCGCACATGAAGAAGGAAGCTGCCAGGAGGTCCCTCGGCCGCAAGAAGATGCTCTTGCACTCCCCGCACCACCGCGTCAAGACCGTGCACCACCCGCGGTGGCAGCGCGCGGATACCAAGACTAGGCTCCGCCCCCGTGACGGGCTCTAGTGACCACAGCAGGTTGTCGCGCCTTCACTCGTGAGCTGCGTAGCGTCGTCTAGCCCTGGAAGTTCAAGCCCGACCTGCTGAGTTCCTGCAGCTCTATGAGCTGAGCATCGAGGCGGCCAACAGCGATGAGAAAGTCATGGCGAACTGGTTCCCCATGGCCCTCAAAGATGGCGTGCGCTCGTGGCTTCTGAACTTGCCCGCGGGATCGATCTCCTCCTGGGGCGAGATGCGCGAGCATTTCGTCGTCAACTTCCAGGGAACTCGCGACTGCCCGCCGGCCGCAGGTGACCTACGGCGCATCAAGCAGCAGCCGGGAGAGACCCTGCAGAAGTACATGCAGTGCTTCAACAGGGTTCGCCTCAAGATCCCCGAGGTGACGGACGAGGCCATCATCTCCGTGTTCTCCGACGACGTCCGTGACATCAAGATGAAGGAGGAGCTCGCCATCCATGAAGACTTATGCACGGCTCTGGAGATGTTCAACATGGCTACCAAGTGCGCAAGAGCTGAGGAGGGGCGCCTCTCCCACCTCGAGCTCCCTGCTACCGACCCAGAAGACAAGAAGGCCAAGACCAAGGATGTGAAGCGCAAGGGAGCGGCCGTGCTCGCGGCTGAGCCAGAGATGAAGCGCGGCTGCGACCACCCGGAGTCTTTGAAGGGCTGCCGTCCGTTCTGCGCCTTCGACAACGTACACAGCCACACCACCAATGACTCTTAGGAGCTCAGGGCCATCCGCGATGGGTGCTTTGGCCGACGCCCCGAGTGCAACGACCGAGGCTACGGCCGAGGAGGAGGACGAAGCGGAGGACGCTGGGACAATCGAGGCCCTCGCCAGGAGTGGCACGACTAGCCTCGTGAGGATCGCTGGCAGTACCAGCCTCGCGAGGGCGCCTGGAGGGACCAGCCTCGTAAGGCCGACCTCAGGGCAAGGCTGGCCTCCCTCCGCTGCCACCACCGCCACGAAGAAACGACGATCATATTCAAGATGAGGGGGCTGGGGGCTTCCAGGAGCCGCGCCATCACTTGCATCTTGGGTGGTGCTCAGGCCCCAGCCTCCTAGCACATCTTCAAGTAGTTCGCTCATGAGGTGAACGCGGCCCTCCCTAGGCTCGAGGCCACGCACCCACTCAGGTGGTCCAAGTGCACCATTACCTTCAGCTCGTCCGACCAGCTCAAGTGCACAGCAACTGCCGGCGCCCTCCCGTTGCTCTGCTCGCCCATCATCAGTAACGTCCTTGTCACCAAGAGCAGGACTCAACATTCTCTCCATCGACACATTCGACCACCTCCAAGTGCCATACGATCAGCTGCAGCCGACCAAGCCCTTCTCAGGAGTGACCGACGGCTCAACCACCCCGATAGGGCAGATCCGCCTCCCTGTTACCTTCGGCAAGCGCGACAACTACCACACTGAGCTCATCGACTTCGACGTTGCCCACATTCGCCTTCCCTACAACGCCATCCTTGGGTATCCGGCCCTGGCCAAGTTCATGGCAGTGACTCATCATGGTTACAACATCCTCAAGATGCCAGGGAGTTGCGGCGTCATCACGGTTGCCTGCGAAGAGAAGGACGCGGTGTGATCTCTCGAGCGCGCCTACCAGGCTGCGGCGGTCGAAGACCCAAACAATGAAGGCACCATCTACCCTCCTGAGGCCATCCCCAAGAAGAAAAACAGCTGCTCCACCAGGGGCCTCAGGAGAACAGCGACTCTAGCGGCACCTCCTCAGGACCTGCGCCCGCAGACGGGGCGCCTCCCTCCCTCGCATAGGAAGGCGCGCTTGGCGCCCTCCTCAGGCTGGGCACGGGGGCTCTCTTCTGCAGAGCCTCAGACCTAGCCAATGTCACAAGGGAGGTGCTCGGGCACTACATGGAGGCATGCTTCGCCGCACGCTTCCTTCGCCAGGGCGCAGGGCACGAGGTGCCTGGTGCTCAGGAGTCCATCACCAAGACCACCAAGGAGCTTCAAGAGGCAAGAGCCATGCGCAGCGACCACCGCCCACCACCTGGCGCAGCTCATTGTCCTAGCGCGGACGACGAGCTGTGCGTCTGCGTCGACATTCCAGGGCTCAACAGGGCTGCATTTCAGGAGCGCTTCTGGCCATCACGCGTCGGCTGGTGTGAGGGTCCATCTCACAACTACGTTCGCATGCCTTTCGGCTTGCCGAATGCAGCTGTCACCTTCCAGTGCCACCCGCGGAGCATCCTGGCGGCCCAGGAAGCCAGGCACCAGGTGGTCCTGGCAGAGATGGCGACAGTCCTTCATGAGCCTCTCGGCCTCCCAGAGCCTCCCGAGGCTCAGGATCCCGGTGGCTCGTGAGGAACGGCTTCTTCAGCATGCGTCTTCAACTGCTCCAACACCTCTTTAGCAACGGTGCCAGGTGATATTTTCCAGTTTATTCAGCTGGGAGCGCCCCTCGGGCTGCATCATTCCTAGGTCACATGGGCCTGTCCCTACGACATGTATCCTTTTACATCTTTAGCTTACTCCATTGGGGGCGCCCCTCGGGCTGCATCATCCCCAGGCCGCATGGGTCCGTCCCTGTGGCATGTATCGTTCTTGCATCTATCTGAACTAGCATTGCTTGCCCCTCCTGAGATGATTTTATACCTGCCTAATTACACTTTGCGGCATCCCGCGCTGCTGGCCGACCTTCTGCTCATCCTGTGATGAGGACTCCATGTGCTGGCACGACGCTTGTGCTCGGGTCCGTCCCTGCAACGCTGATAAACCTGAGAGATTGAGCTCTGCTCGCGGCCCGCCCCGTGCATGTCACCTCACTAGATCCTCAGTGCCTTCATCTTCTTGCGAGACGATCAGCGGCAGGACAGCCAACGCGATTACGAGCTATATTTCCCTCTCCAACTAACCCGCAGGAATCTCTGGAGCCTAACTACGGGTGGCCCCGTCAACTCCTTCCTTTTCTCATGCAATTCGCTTGCGCGTTAAAGGGGGGGTTCTTGAGCATCGCGTCTCAGGAGCTCTTATTGACTCTCCAGCCCTCACCCCTGGCCTTGACCACGGCATCGCGACCTGGCATACTAGCAGCGGCTGAGCTCTGCTCGAGGGTCGGGACCCGAGAATGCAGAGCAGTTAGAGGAGCATGAAAGGGGAGGAAGCTGGCGTGAGGCTGACCTAGTAGTACCACCGCCGCAGACGCGCAAACCGAGCGCGGCACAAGGAATCGACCCAGGATCACTAAGATAAGTCATGCATTCGAGTCAGCCCAGCACTGCGACACAGGATTCCTAGCTCTTGCAGCCTTGCTCCGGTGATGCCGCCTTCCTTTTCTGCCTTCAGGGAGTTGCTTGCACGCTAAAGGGGACCTCTTGAGCATCGCGCCTCAGGAGCTCTCACCGGACCTCGGGCCACTCACCCCCTGGCCTTGACCACGGCATCGCGACCTGTCATACCAGCGACGGCTGAAGCCTGCCTGGGGACTAGGACCTGTCAGCGTAGAGCGCTAAGCTACCGCAAGGAAGAAAAGGGGGGAGGGGCAAAGCCAAAGCAAGACACGCAACCACGAATTTCATAATGAGAATAATATTGACGCAAAAGTGCTACAGATTCTTTACACACCCCCACGGGTTTCATCTCGATTCCTCGCAGGGAACAAAATAAGAAGGCTTCTAGGAGTCATATCTACAGGCGTTGCTGCCGACGCCATCATCAACAGTGGGCCCCTGGGTGCGGACGCCAACCCCATCCAGATCATCAGCAGCGGCGAGCAGATGCCGTCGCGGTGCTTCGAGCACGGCGGGAGCTCAGGGGCACGTAGCTGTCGTCGCTCGTCTCTGGAGTCTCGTCGAGCTCAAGAGAGTCGCTGGACTCCCAGGAGCCGCCGCTGCTGCTGGAGGAGCTGTCGGCAGGACCAAGGGCGGGCTCAGCGCCTGCCGCTGCATCGTCCTGGCGGCCCCCTCCGGGGCAGCACTCCAGGCGGCGGCCCTCCTGGTCGAAGACCTTGAAGAACAGCGTGGAGGCGCCGTCATACTCAAAATGGATGGCGAGAGCCCCTTCCACGCGGCAGGCGCGGGCGACCTCGCCTCATCCACGGGTCATGAAGATCTTGCCTGGGGAAACAACCTCAACCTCCGCTCCCGTCGCCGGGGTGCTGCACTCGGCATGCTACAGCCACAGCTCGAGCGGCCCTCTCGGTGGCATCTCTCCGGCGAAGAACCACGGGAACTTGATCCATGTACGCGGTGGCATCGCCACCCATACCACGAACTCTCGCGAGGAATCCTCGACGTGGGTTCGTGGGTCGGCGGCCCGTGCAACCACAGCCTGGCCACCACAGCCATGACGCGAGCGGCGCGAGGCGCCACCTCCTCCTCTGGAGCCTTGCGCTTGGGCATAGAAGGGTAATGGGTAACCATGCGGAGGCTGCTCGTACCAGGGCCTCGTCACCTCCAGCCTCACGCCGGCGCCGCGGGAGCAGCTGAACCTCTTCTTCAGCAGAAGTGGCCCCTGCTCCTCACGGGGATTTTTTTCCTTTCTCAGCGGCGGAGAACCTCCTTATTGGTGCCATGGGAGTCGTGTCAAGACGGCGAAGCAAGAAGGGAGAGGAAGGAGCGCGCAGTGAGAAGAAGGAGATGAACAACGGGGGCTCCGCCCCTCTCCTCATTTATAGCCAGCGGGAGGCCAACCGCCGGCCTCCACGATCACACGCAATGATGGTTTTCCTTCTGCATGCAGTAGGGTCTCGTCAAGTCAAGGGCAGTTGCCGAGGCAACGTGGGGAAGCGGAGGCGCCCACATCCTATCAATTGCCACGCGTCGACCAAGGCTGCAGGCGGTTGGGGCCCACGGCGCTCCGCACTTGCCCTTTGGCTTCGCCTCGAATCCAAGTTCTAGTGCGCCTTAGGCCCGGGGGCTACTGTCGGCATCCTGGGAATTGGGGTACCCAGGCTTGCCTGCCTGCGGCCCACGGCATGGCTCCACCAACGGCCTAGTTGAAGGAAATATGCCCTAGAGGCAATAATAAAGTTATTATTTATTTCCTTATATCATGGTAAATGTTTATTATTCATGCTAGAATTGTATTAACCGGAAACTTGATACATGTGTGAATACATAGACAAACAGAGTGTCACTAGTATGCCTCTACTTGACTAGCTCGTTGATCAAAGATGGTTATGTTTCCTAGCCATAGACATGAGTTGTCATTTGATTAATGGGATCACCTCATTAGGAGAATGACGTGATTGACTTGACCCATTCCGTTAGCTTAGCACTCGATCGTTTAGTATGTTGCTATTGCTTTCTTCATGACTTATACATGTTCCTATGACTATGAGATTATGCAACTCCCATTTACCGGAGGAACACTTTGTGTGCTACCAAACGTCACAACGTAACTGGGTGATTATAAAGGTGCTCTACAGGTGTCTCCAAAGGTACTTGTTGGGTTGGCGTATTTCGAGATTAGGATTTGTCACTCCGATTGTCGGAGAGGTATCTCTGGGCCCACTCAGTAATACACATCACTTTAAGTCTTGCAAGCATTGTGTCTAATGAGTTAGTTGCGGGATGATGTATTACGGAACGAGTAAAGAGACTTGCCGGTAACGAGATTGAACTAGGTATCGAGATACCGACGATCGAATCTCGGGCAAGTAACATACCGATGACAAAGGGAACAACGTATGTTGTTATGCCGTCTGACCGATAAAGATCTTCGTAGAATATGTGGGAACCAATATGAGCATCCAGGTTCCGCTATTGGTTATTGACCGGAGAGGTGTCTCGGTCATGTCTACATAGTTCTCGAACCCGTAGGGTCCGCACGCTTAAAGTTACGATGACAGTTTTGTTATGAGTTTATATGTTTTGATGTACCGAAGGTTGTTCGGAGTTCCGGATATGATCACGGACATGACGAGGAGTCTCGAAATGGTCGAGACATAAAGATTGATATATTGGACGACTATATTCGGACACCGGAAGTGTTCCGGAGAAGTTTCAGATAAAACCGGTGTGCCAGAGGGGTTACCGGAACCCCCCGGGGAAGTATTGGGCCTTAGTGGGCCTGAGGGGAGAGAGAGGGCAGCAGCCCAGGAGGTGGCGCGCCCCTCGCATGGGGAGTCCGAATTGGACTAGGGGAGGGGGGCGCAGCCCCTCTTTCCCTCTCCCTCTCCCTCTCTTTCCTTCCCCCTTCTCTCTTCCTAGTTGGACTAGGAAAGGGGAGTCCTACTCCTACTAGGAGGAGGAGTCCGCCCCCTCCTTGGTGCGCCCCAAGGGCCGGCCGGCCTCCCCCCTTTCTCCTTTATATACGGGGGGAGGGGGGCACCTCTAGACACACAATTGATATACGATATTTTAGCCGTGTGCGGTGCCCCCCTCCACCATATTACACCTCGATAATATAGTTGCGGAGCTTAGGAGAAGCCCTGCGTCGGTAGAACATCATCATCGTCACCACGCCGTCGTGCTGACGAAACTCTCCCTCAACACTCGGCTGGATCGGAGTTCGAGGGACGTCATCGAGCTGAACGTGTGCTGAACTCGGAGGTGCCGTGCGTTCGGTACTTGATCGGTCAGATCATGAAGACGTACAACTACATCAACCGCATTGTGTTAACGCTTCCGCTTTCGGTCTACGAGGGTACGTGGACAACACTCTCCCTTCTCGTTGCTATGCATGACCATGATCTTGCGTGTGCGTAGGAAAATTTTGAAATTACTACGTTCCCCAACACTAGTACGGCCCAGCTTCGACAACAACAACTGAAGACCCTCGCGAGGGGCCAAGCCTCGCGAGGCGGAGGATGCCAAGACCTCCCTAGGGGCGGCCTCGCTAGGCTGGCTCCCGAGGAGCAGAGATATCTATGCAAGGGGCACCTCGCGAGGTTCACATGACGTGAGCCGTGACGACCAAGGCCAGGCGGGCGCCAGCGGGCACAGTGTACCCGTTTCCTCTTTGGTGCTAAAGAGACAGGCGCAGGCGAGGAGTCCCGAGGCATCAGGCAAAGGTTTCCATATTGATGCAACAAGACCAAGACCAGCAGGACGACAGGACGGAGGTCATCATGGAGCCCATGGCAGCGTCACCACGAGAGCCTTTGGTAGGCAAAGACTACTTTTGTTAGGATAACTCGTACTAGTTGTCTCCCTTCAAAATTGTCCGTTGTGGGATCCCTTCCCGCCTACATTTGGGAAGAGGGCCGGGGCCTCTATAAATAGGACTAGCCACCACCATAGGAGGCAACTCATCTTGGACCGGATCCATTCCAACAAGACCATCTCACCAGCTCATAGAGCTCAAGAACACCTCTCCTCCTGAGGCGGTTCACCCATTGTACTAGTTCATCCTCAACCCACGAGGCAATCCATCACCACCACACTGGAGTAGGGTATTACACCACACGGTGGCCCGAACCAGTATAAACCCCTGTGTCCCGTGTTCTTTGGGTTCGTCGAGCTAGGCCGTGGAATCATTGGCTAGGCAGGCTGGGGAGAGAGAGTCCTTCATGCGCACCCCAGACTTCGAACCTCTCAAGGGTCAGCGAAGCCCATAATCCAAAAAAAGCTATATTAGAACACCTAGACCTGATGAACAAATTAAAGTAGAACCTAGCATTGCTATGGTTAAAGATCTCTTGGAAGAAGATATGGATGGGCATGTTATTTACTTCTGCGAGGAAGCTGCTAGAATTGCCAAACCTGATAAAAGGGATAAACATAGACCTGTTGTTGGCATGCCTGTCATGTCAGTTAAAATAGGAGATCACTGTTATCATGGTTTATGTGACATAGGTGCTAGTGTGAGTGCTATTCCTTACACCTTATATCAAGAAATTATGAATGACATAGCACCCACGGAGATAGAAGAAATAGATGTTTCTATTAAACTTGCTAATAGAGGCACCATATCACCAATTGGGATTGTTAGAGATGTTGAAGTATTGTGTGGGAAAATAAAATACCCTACTGATTTCCTTGTTCTTGGTTCCCCACAAGATGACTTCTGTCCCATTATTTTTGGTAGCCTTTCTTGAACACCGTTAATGCTAAAATAGATTGTGAGAAACAAACTGTCAGTGTTAGCTTTGGTAATGAGTCTCATGAGTTTAATTTTTCCAAGTTTAGTAGAAATCTTCATGAAAAAGAATTGCCTAGTAAGGATGAATTAATTGGTCTTGCTTCTATTGCTGTGCCACCTACTGATCCTTTAGAACAATATTTGCTAGACCATGAAAATGATTTACATATGCATGAAAGAAATGAAATAGATAAGATTTTCTTTGAACAACGTCCTCTACTTAAACACAATTTTCCTATTGAAACTCTAGGAGGTCCACCTCCACCTAAAGGTGATCCTGTGTTTGAATTAAAACAATTGCCAGACCCTTTGAAATATGCTTATCATGATGAAAAGAAGATATATCCTATTATTATTAGTGCTAACCTTTCAGAACATGAAGAAGAAAGATTATTGAAAGTTCTAAGGAAGCACCAAGCTGCTATTGGATATACTCTTGATGATCTAAAGGGCATTAGTCCCACTCTATGTCAGCACAAAATTAATATGGAACTTGATGCTAAACCCGTTGTTGATCACCAATGTCGGTTAAACCCGAAGATGAAAGAAGTGGTAAGAACAGAAATATTAAAACTCCTGGAAGCAGGTATAATCTATCCCATAGTTGATAGTAGATGGGTAAGTCCTGTTCATTGTGTCCCTAAGAAAGGAGGTATAACTGTTGTTCCTAATGATAAGAATGAACTTATTCCACAAAGAATTGTTACAGGCTATAGGATAGTGATTTATTTTAGAAAATTAAACAAAGCAACTAGAAAATATCATTTACCTTTGCCTTTTATTGATCAAATGCTTGAAAGATTATCTAAGCACACACACTTTTGCTTCCTTGATGGATATTCTGGTTTTTCACAAATACCTGTTTCTCAACCTGATCAAGAAAAGACCACTTTTACTTGTCCTTTTGGAACCTATGCTTATAGATGTATGCCTTTTGGTTTATGTAATGCACCTGCTACCTTTCAAAGATGTATGACTGCTATATTCTCAGATTTTTGTGAAATATTGTTGAGGTTTTCATGGATGAATTTTCTGTTTATGGGAAGTCTTTTGATGACTGTTTAAGCAATCTTGATCGAGTTTTGCAGAGATGTGAACAAAGAAATCTTGTCTTGAATTGGGAGAAGTGCCACTTTATGGTTAATGAAGGCATTGTCTTGGGTCATAAAATTTCTGAAAGAGGTATTGAAGTGGACAAAGCTAAGGTTGATGCAATTGAGAAAATGCCATGTCCTAAAGATATAAAAGGTATTGGTAGTTTCCTAGGTCATGCTAGTTTCTATAGGAGATTTATCAAAGACTTTTCTAAAATTTCTAGGCCTCTTACTAGCCTTTTGCAAAAGGATATTCCTTTTGTTTTTGATGATGATTGTTTAGAAGCCTTTGAAACACTCAAGAAAGCCTTAATTTCTGCACCTATTGTTCAACCACCTGATTGGAACTTGCCTTTTGAAATTATGTGTGATGCTAGTGATTATGCTGTTGGTGCTGTTCTAGGACAAAGAGTTGATAAGAAATTGAATGTTATCCATTATGCTAGTAAAACTCTAAACAATGCTCAAAGAAATTATGCTACTACTGAAAAAGAATTCTTAGCAGTGGTGTTTGCTTGTGATAAATTTAGACCTTATATTGTTGACTCCAATGTAACTGTTCACACAGACCATGCTGCTATTAAATATCTTAAGGAAAAGAAAGATGCTAAACCTAGACTTATTTGTTGGGTTCTCTTGTTACAAGAATTTGATTTACATATCATTGATAGAAAAGGAGCTGAGAATCCCGTAGCTGATAATTTATCTAGGCTTGCAAATGTGCTTGATGACCCACTACCTATTGATGATAGTTTTCTTGATGAGCAATTAGCTGCAATAAATGTTTCTCATAGTACTCCTTGGTATGCTGACTATGCTAATTACATTGTTGCTAAATATTTGCCACCTAGCTTTACATACCAACAAAAGAAAAAATCTTCTATGATTTAAGACATTACTTTTGGGATGACCCACATATTTATAAAGAAGGAGTAGATGGTATTATTAGATGTTGTGTACCTGAGCATGAACATGGACAAATCCTACAGAAATGTCACTCCGAAGCTTATGGAGGGCATCATGCTAGAGATAGAACTTCTCACAAGGTATTGCAGTCTGGATTTTACTGGCCTACTCTCTTCAAGGATGCCCGTAAGTACGTCTCATCTTGTGATGAATGTCAAAGAAATAGGTAATATTGGTAAGCGTCAAGAAATGCCTATGAATTATTCACTTGTTGTTGAACCATTTGATGTTTGGGGATTTGATTACATGGGACCTTTTCCTTCCTCTAATGGGTATACACATATTTTGGTTGCCGTTGATTATATTACTAAATGGGTAGAAGCTATCCAACTAGTAGTGCTGATCACAACAGCTCTATTAAAATGCTTAAGGAAGTTATTTTCCCAAGGTTTGGAGTCCCTAGATATTTAATGACTGATGGTGGTTCACACTTTATTCATGGTGCTCTCCGTAAAATGCTTGCCAAGTATGATGTTAGCCATAGAATTGCATCACCCTATCATCCTCAGTCTAGTGCTCAAGTTGAACTTAGCAATAGAGAAATAAAATTACTTTTGCAAAAGACTGTCAATAGGTCCAGGAAGAATTGGTCTAAGAAATTAGATGATGCACTTTGGGCTTATAGAACCTATGGGTATGTCTCCTTATAAAATGGTTTATAGAAAAGCTTGTCATTTGCCTCTTGAGTTAGAACATAAAGCATTTTTGGCAGTCAAAGAACTCAACTATGATTTCAAAATTGCTGGTGAAAAGAGGTTATTTGATATTAGCTCATTAGATGAATGGAGAACCCAAGCTTATGAAAATGCAAAATTATTCAAAGAGAAAGTTAAAAGATGGCATGACAAAAGATTCCAAAAGCGTGAGTTTAATGTTGGAGAATATGTTGTTTTCTACAACTCTCGTTTTAGATTCTTTGTAGGAAAACTCCTCTCAAAATGGGAAGGACCCTATGTCATCGAGGAAGTTTATCGGTCTGGAGCCATCAAAATAAATAATTCTGAAGGTACTAACCCGAAGGTTGTCAATGGGCAACGAATAAAGCATTATATCTCAGGTATGCCCATTAATGTTGAAAGTAATATTATCCAAACTTTGACACCGGAAGAACACATAAAAGAGTCCTTCCGGAACACTCCAGAATCGTGAAAATAAGGAGGTACATGATACGGTAAGTAAACAGACTCGGAAAAATCCGCAAAAATATTTTTTATCAGTTTTGGAATATTTAAGAATTTAGGAAATAAAGAAACTTCCAGGAAGCGTCCCCTGGTGGGCACAAGACACCAGGGCGCGCCAGGCTTGCCTGGCGCTCCCAGGTGGGTTGTGCCCACCTGGGACACCTTCCGGACTCCTTTTTCATCCGTATGCTTGTCCCCCAAGATAAAAAATCTATATATACTTCCCGAACCTGTTAATCACCGTATCGTGAAGAAATCCTCTATTCTCTTTTCTTACTGTTTTCTGCACAGTTTTGAAAATATGTCGTCTCAAGACTCCGATGGAGAGAGCTATGTCTCACATCTCATTGCTGACCCAAAGACCTATGGGGACCTATATCCCTATGGTCGAACTACGGATGACGAGGAGGATGCTCACTTGATGAGGATCGATGATTCAAGCTCAAAGGAGGAGGATGTTCCTCTACCTCAACCTGGGTATATGCACATGGAGTTCAAGAAGTCAAGTCTCCCTAAGAGAGCTACCCGTTCTAAAAATCAATCTATTCTATCTCGTTTTCGGCAGAAAAGCAAAGGGGATTTATGTGACAAGATCTTGAAGCTGGAGTTGGAAGTCGATGATTTAAAGGAGGAAATTGCTCTCCTCAACTATAATATGAAAAAGTTGAAGGCACAATTGTCATCACCACCCCCATCTTCTTCACCACCAAAGGAGAACTGAGCATCGGGTATGGGCACTCCCCTTGGCTTCCGCCAAGCTTGGGGGAGGTGCCCCGGTATCGTATCATTCCACTATATTTTTGCTTTTACTTATCTTAGTTCGATCTTTTGCTTTAGAATGAATAAAAGTTTAGTTCAATCCTTTCTTCATTGAGAGTTTGCTTAGTGATCAATCCTTGTAATTGTGTGCAAGTTATATAATAAAGTTTAGTCTGAGTTTTTGCTTCTTTACTTTCATGTTGCAAATAAAGAAAAGAAATAAGAAAGAAAAATAAAAAGAGAAATGAAGTAAATAAAAGAAAGGAAATAAATCAATAAGATCATATACTAATCCTATGGTAGGTGATAGCACCACATAAGGAAAAGTATAAGTAGAAAATTATATTAGAGATTGACAAACATAGCATTAGTCAGTGATGCAAATCATGAAAGAATTAATAACGGAAGAGAAGATTCGCATATAAACATACTATCCTAGAAATCTTTTGTGATTGTGAGCCCTCATCAAAATATTATATGCCAAAATTGTTGACGTCGGACAAGGAAGACAACTTAATGGTTTATGTTTGTTTATATTCACATAGAAGTCATATTGTCATAGATCCTTTAACATGTGATGCTTGCCCCCTATCTTTGCTAGCCAAAAATTCGTAGATATACTACTTGTGCATCCAAAAACCCTTAAACCTAAATCTTATTTTCAAGTGTCCATCATACCTACCTAGGGATTGAGCAAGATCCCTCAAGTAAGTTGTCATCGGTGCAAAAGGGCAATAAAAATTTCTTATAAATGTGTGAGATCATTTAGTGTAAGAGAAAATTGAGTGTTGCACGAACTTGTGATGGTGAAGAATAAAAGTGACATACTGCATAATAAAGGTCGCTATCACAAGAGGCAATGCAATGTGACGTTCTTTTCCACTAAGGGGTTGAGCATACAAACAAATAAGCGCATGGCAACCTCTGCTTCCCTCTGCAAAGGGCCTATCTTTTACTTTTATGTATTTACTTTTATGCAAAGAGTCAAAGTTTTCCTTATTTTCCTTTTTATTTTTCTCCTTTGGCAAGCATCATGTGGTGAGGAAAGATCTAGGCACATATGTCCAGTTGAATATAGATAGCATGAGTTATTATTGTTGACATCACCCTCGAGGTGAATATGTTGGGAGGCGAAACTATAAGCCCCTATCTTTCTATGTGTCCGGTTGAAACGATTTGCTCATGTGTACGCGGTGAGTGTTAGCAATCATAGAAGACTATATGATGGTTGAGTATGTGGACTTGCCTAAAGGCTCCGACACGTGACCCTTCCTGAAAAGATGATGAATTGTAGTTGCAAAGTTGGCTTAGAACATAGTTTGTTGGTTTCTAATAGAGTTTTTTCTTTATACTTCGATTGTGTGATGAACTGTTACTTATTCATGAGAAGTATATGATAAAAGTTCTATGATAAAATTCCTATGTTTAATTTTGTTATTGTTATAATAATCAACATGATGCTTCTATGTCCGTATTTTGTTTTCATCGACACCTCTCTCTCAAAGCATGTGGACATGTTTTTCGATTTCAGTTTTCGCTTAAAGACAAGCGAGGTCTAAGCTTGGGGGAGTTGATACGTCCATTTTGCATCATGTTTTCTTACCGTTATTTATGATGTTTTTATCCATAACAATGCTTTTTGGAGTAATTCTAATGCCTTTTCTCTCATAATTTGCAAGGTACACACCAAGAGGGAGAATTCCGGCAGCTGGAAATATGGACCTGGAAAAAACTACGTCAGGCTACCTATTCTGCACAACTCCAAACAAGCTGAAACTTCACGGAGATTTTTAATGGAATATTTAAGAATTATTGGAGCAAATAACTGACATAGGGGGCCCACCAGGTGGGCACAACCCACCTGGGCGCGCCATGGAGCCCAAGCGCGCCCTGGTGGGTTGTGCTCACCCAGGACCACCTCCGGTGCCCATCTTCTGGTATATAGGTCATTTTAACCTAGAAAAAATAAGGAGAGGACTTTCGGGACGGAGCGGCGCCGTCTCGAGGCGGAACTTGGGTAGGAGGACTTTTTCCCTCCGGTGGAGCAATTCCGCCGGTGGAACTTCCCTCCCGGAGGGGGAAATCATCATCATCATCATCACCAACAACTCTCCCATCTTGGGGAGGGCAATCTCCATCAACATCTTCAACAACACCATCTCATCTCAAACCCTAGTTCATCTCTTGTGTTCAATCTTGTTACCGGAACTATAGATTGGTGCTTGAGGGTGACTAGTAGTGTTGATTACATCTTGTAGTTAATTACTATATGGTTTATTTGGTGGAAGATTATATGTTCAGATCCATTATGCTATTTATACTCCTATGATCATGAGCATGATTATTATTTGTGAGTAGTTACTTTTGTTCTTGAGGTCACGGGAGAAATCATGTTGCAAGTAATCATGTGAATTTGATATGTGTTCGATATTTTGATAGTATGTATGTTGTTATTACCTTAGTGGTGTCATGTGAACGTCGACTACATGACACTTCACCATATTTGGGCCTAAAGGAATGCATTGTGGAGTAGCAATTAGATGATGGGTTACTGAAAGGATCGAGAAGAGGTGTCAAGAGGGGGGGGGGTGAATAGACACTTAACAAGAAAAAGTTGCAGTTTTTAATTTCTTTAAGTTGAGGTGGAGTTTTAACACAAGTTTAAGCGTTCACAATACATATCAAGCAAGCATGACAAGAGTATATGAGCAGCGGAAAGTAAAGCATGCAATTTGCAAGAATGTAAAGGGATGGGATTGGAGTGTGGAAACGCAATTGGAGACACGGAGATTTTTGGCGTGGTTCCGATAGGTGGTGCTATCGTACATCCACGTTGATGGAGACTTCAACCCACGAAGGGTAACGGTTGCGCGAGTTGTAACATCCCAAATTTTCAATTTGGTATGTTATACATAGATCATCTTTGCATATCATATTTTATAGCATTTTGACAAATCCTCGATAAATCCTAAGCAACTCAAGGACCCTCGGAGAGAGTTGGGGATTTTATCGACTTTTCATATTTGATTTCCATCAAATAATAAAACGAGGATTTTGGTTTTAATTATTTTCTCTCCGAAAAATATTTCATTTTAAAATAAATGAGAGGAGAAAATATGACTTCTCCAAAAGAATTGAAATATTGGAGGAAAAGTGTTAAAATCATTTATTGGAATTTATTTGGATTTTATTTGCAATTTTAATTGCATTAAAAATATTGCATGTTTTCAAAAAATTTATTGTTAAAAAAATGTTCACCCTATTCTAGATTTTCTAACTAGACGAAGAAAATTTATTTTATCTTTTTTGGAATTTTATTTATTTTTCTACGAATATTGTTCCGCGGAACGTATTTAAAAAAAACCCTAGATCGGTTTTTTTTCGGTTTTGTTATTTTGCGAGCGTTCACCGACACGTTCGTTTTAGCGAACGCGTTCGTCGGATTTTCTCTGTTAACGAACGTCCGTTCTTTAACCGTTCGTCCGTTTTTCTTTTTCGTCGGATTTTTCCGCGATTATCTCAGATTCGATTTGTGATCGAATCTTCGTTTCTGTTTAACTTTTCGCTCGTTTATCGGAATCAGGCGATTCAAGCGCCTAGAGTTTCATCTCGAAATTCTCTTTCCGTTTAACCTACTCAAACAAGTTTTTGCTACTGTAAAATTTGACCTAGATCCAGATTAGTAAACGAAGCTTGTTTCTTTCGCCGTTTGACTTTCGTTGCTTCGTTCGAGTTGATTCTTTTTGCATACCGGAGTTCTTAAGTTGAACTTTCTGGTTGGATCTTTCACTCGAGTTTTACCTATGCATTAGTTGAGTACTGATTGTTTGTTTGTTTGTTTGTTTGTTTGCGATAGAGTACCCGGAGTGTGCCGCTTGTTACTTCGAATCGCTAGGTTTTGCGGATCATCAGCAAGGCAAGTAACACTTTGATCATATACTTTCCATACCCAGTTTTTATTGCATTAGATCTATTCCTCAAACATTGCATGATTAAGATCTAATTAAATTGTGGGTATTGGGAAGTAGTTGAGGTAGTACCTATTACCTGTTTCTCTTATCAAACCCTTGGGAGTTACTTCTACGTTGCTATTATATTGCCATGCTAGCTCGTAGACGTGGATTGGGTTTGAGAGATTTCCATGACAGATGTGAGATTGTTAATTAATGGTTTACTTAAGGTGGCAACTAAAACTCACATCTGGGTGGATTGAGGTACCCGGGTATTCCGGGATTGCCTGTTTTTCTTTTGGACCGCCACCCAGGCTCAAAGGGATCATAAGATTATTCATGCTAGAAACTTCCGTGTGCAGCCACAAGCTATTATGGGCTCTAGCATAGTTGACTAAGTTGTGTGAACTCTTATAGTGGTAGACTAGCAGATGTAGGGGAAAGTAGGTGTAACGGTCTACCCATACGTAAGGTGCAAACACTTCTGAAAGACTGTGTCTCGGTCATCCGTTTCTCAAACATCATGTAGTGCGAGAATCAAGCGGAGGCGATCGAGTCTTGTGGGGAAAAGTGCACAAACCTCTGCAGAGTGTACAAACTAATCATGGTTAGCCGTGTCCCCGGTTATGGACAACTTGAGTATCTAGTACCTGGATTATCATGTGAATCTCATCACCATGTTACTTTTAATTAATTTTGTTGGGTTAATGATGATTTTTAATTGGGATTGAGATGCTGTCAACCATCTCAATGTTTCACAACCACCATGATAGTTAAATAAAATTTATTCCTTTGAAGTAGGGAAAAATTGGCTTTTTGCAAAACTGTAACCATAGAGCTTTCCACCAGCCATATATGCATGTAGTATAGCATTTATTATTGTTCATTATTCTCTATGTGTTACTTTGCCAGCATATTCTATGTGCTGACCCGTTTTCGGGCTGCAACGTTTCATGTTGCAGACTTTTCAGACGACGAGTAAGGTGCCTTAGGTCGTGGTCTTATACTCAGTGATGCCGCTGGAGTTGATGGACTCACTTATCTTCCAAGTCTTCCGCTGTTATCGTTTTAGATGGCCTTAAGCCATATTTATCATACTTAATCTCTTTGGAGATATTCGATGTAATAAGTGTGTGATTGCTACTCTGTTATAAATCCTCCATTTGTACTGTGCGTGTCAGCATTACTGATCCAGGGATGACACTGGTGCACAGCAGCACAGACCATTTGAGGTCTGGTCGCTACACGAGTCCACAGAGGGCTCCACCCATGAAGGGTCCACGAAGAAGCAACCTTGTCTATCCCATGATGGCCATCGCCCACAAAGGACTTGCCTCACTAGGGTAGATCTTCACGAAGTAGGCGATCTCCTTGCCCGTACAAACTCCTTGGTTCAACTCCACAATCTTGACGGAGGCTGCCAAGTGGCACCTAACCAATCTAGGAGACACCACTCTCCAAAAGGTAATAGATGGTGTGTTGATGATGAACTCCTTGCTCTTGTGCTTCAAATGATAGTCTCCCCAACACTCAACTCTCTCTCTCAGATTTGGATTTGGTGGAAAGATTATTTGAGTGGAAAGCAAGTTGGAGAAGGCTAGAGATCAAGATTTATGTGGTTGGAATGGAATATCTTGACCTCAACACATGAGTAGGTGGTTCTCTCTCAGAAAATGTATGATGGAAGTGTAGGTATGTTCTGATGGCTCTCCTTACGAATGAAGAGTGGGTGGAGGGGTATATATAGCCTCCACACAAAATCTAACTGTTACACACAAATCACCAAACTCGGTGGGACCGAATAATGAAACTCAGTTGGACCGATTTAGTTCAAAATATGAACGTTAGGTTTTTCGGTGGGACTGACATGTCAACTCGGTAGGACCGATTTCATTAGGGTTAGGCCATAACGTAATCTCGGTGAGACCGATTACACAAACTCAGTGGGACCAATTTTGGCAATAAGCTAACCAGAGAGTTGGCCAGGCAAACTCGGTGGGACCGATTCGCTCATCTCGGTGAGACCGAAACATTACGAAAGGGAAACAGAGAGTTTGCATTGCGAACTCGGTGGGACCGATCGCTCATCTCGGTTGGACTGAAACGTTACGAAGGGAAACAGAGAGTTTGCAATTCCATCTCGGTGAGAATGAGATCCCTATCGGTAAGACCGAAATGACTAGGGTTTTGTGGCAGTGGCTATGTCAAATGAACTCGGTGGCGCCGGATAGAAAGTTTCGATGGGGCCGAGTTTGACTTTTGGTTTGGGACATATGTGGATATGAGAAAGTGGCTGAGGGTTTTGGAGCATCTCACTAAACACTTTGAGCAGGCAAGCTATTAAGCAACACCTCATCCATTTTAAATAGTATTGGCTTTTCCTATGGACTCAATGTGATCTTGGATCACTAAAAATAAAAGGTAGAGTCTTGAGCTTTTGAGCTTGAGCCAATTCCTCGTCCTTATCATCTTGAAGGGGTTCCACATCCTCTTGTCCACGCCACTCCATCTGTTGAACTTGTCTGAAATACACTAGATGAAAACATTAGTCCAACAAGAGATATGTTGACATTAATTACCAAAACCACCCAGGGAGAACTTGTGCTTTCAATCTCCCCCTTTTTGGTAATTGATGACAACATCCATCAAAGCTCTAGATAAAGATATAGAGAATAACAAGTAAAGCTTTGGAAGGACATGTAACATGCATAAGCTCCCCCTACATGTATGCAGTCATGTAAATATCAAATGTAAGAGCATGTGAATGCATAATCATGACAGAGCAAGCAATGTGTTACATGTATCTTGGCTATATGCATTAGAGCAAATGATATGAATATATGAAGTGTAACCTCATGTTCATGATTCCTTCTTGCAAACAATATGTACATCAACAAGAAATCATCGTGTACATGAGTGTGATGCATATACTTACCTTGTGGTCTTGAGCTGGCTTAGAAAGAGATGAACCTGAGTAAACAAGGTTAGATAACACAGATACATCTACTAGACAGTGCAACCAAAAGAAGCCACAAGAGTACCAAGATTGGATGACATGTAGAGAGTGAGTACTAGGTACTCTGTTGGATATAGACATGTCCCCAAAGGTAAAAGATATGCAATGAATTCAAGGACTTCCTTCCCTAGCAGTCTTTCTCCCCCTAAATCTTATATAGGATAATGGGAGAAAATAGGGAAACAAAAAACAGAGCAAAAACAGATCAGATAACATAATCATGTCTTTCCCCTCTTAAAGACATGTGACTTCTCTCCTCTTGAACACCAAGCATCTAGGGCATGTGATTCCTCTCTCCCCCTGAATGAAGTATTCTCTCCCCCTTTTGAAGGATTAAGCTTTGATGTGATCTCTCTCTCCCCCTTTGACATCAATTTCCAAGAAGGGATCTTTTGGAGTGTGAGTCAAAATAGGTTTGGTCCTTGAGTCACAAAGCAAAGCAGCATGTAAAATGTGATGCTGGTAGAGGACAAGAATCATTGAGTGGAGCTGGAGCAAAAATGCAGGAACAAGTGGCAAATTGTCTTCTCTGCAGTGAAATTGGTGGCACTGAGTTGTGTTCTTTGGTTGCACCGAAAGGATTCGGTTGGACCGAAAGTAGCAAACCAGTGTGACCGAGTTCAACACAGAGAAAGAGCAACAGTGACCTCAGCTCACTAGGCAAATAAGATCTCACAAAGATTTGCAAGTAATTAACTGAAGAATTTGCAATGAATTGGATGTAGGAAATGCAGAACAAAAAACAGAGAAAAGAAACTCTAGATGAAGTTTTTTTTGATAAAAGAAGGGGAATAAATATGCTAGGGACAAATGCAAAAACTTCAGAGAAACACTAGAGAACTTCATCTAGAATTGGACGGTGACGAATTCACCTATGTTAGAGTATATTGACTAAGGAGTCAAGTGAGAACACTTGGTCATAAGTCATACTCATCGTTTAAGCTCAAAATGGGGTTACCATTTTTAGTTTAAGCATCTTGATGTATTGGCATCTTGTTGAGCTGCTTTGACCCATATCTTGGCGTAAAGCTTCTCTAAGATGGAATAACATACCTTGGGTGGTGGTGTTGATCTTGATCATGTAGTTGAACTTGTGTGGGTTGCTCAAGATTGATGTAGCACATCAAGGATTGGGAGCACCACTTGGAGTTGAGTTCATCTACCTACATGAGTTAGTATTGCAAGGAAAAGCACTTGTGTATCCAAAATGACAATCATGAAATTTGATATATAGAATTTGTCAAAGGATATGTTGAAGGGTTTCATGCTTCATTGTCTTTAACCACCATGTTGTAGAGACTTGGTGATGTAGAGATTGCTCAAGATGTGAGTGAGTTGCAATCTCATGGATTTAGATTCATCCAAGTAGCTACAAGGGTTAGATAGCATGCAAGGGTACAAATGTATCCATGACATGTGATAATCATCATAAGAGAAGAATCAAGGATTAGTCATAGGCTCATGCCTTGCATGTATCCAAATGGAGTTTGTACTCCAAGTTTGAAGCATCAATGATGTTCAATTCACCTCTCAAACGGCAAAATACTTTCTCATCAAGCGGTTTGGTGAATATATCCGCCAATTGCTTATCAGTACGAACATGCTTAAGATCAATGTCCCCTTTAGCAACATGATCTCGAATGAAATGATGACGAATTTCAATATGCTTAGTTCGAGAATGTTGCACGGGATTGCATGCAATCTTAATAGCACTCTCATTGTCACAAAGCAATGGAACATGTTTCACATTGATCCCATAATCTTTAAGAGTTTGGGTCATCCAAATTAATTGAGCACAACATGAACCAGCGGCAATATATTCCGCTTCGGCGGTGGATAAGGATACCGAGTTTTGTTTCTTGGAGGACCAAGACACAAGAGATCTATCAAGAAATTGACAAGTACCTGAAGTGGACTTTCTATCAACCTTGTCTCCGGCATAGTCCGAATCGGAATAGCCAACAAGATCAAAAGAAGACCTCTTAGGTTACCAAATGCCAAAATTTGGTGTGTGTATTAGGTATCTCACTATCCTTTTCACGGCCTTAAGGTGATATTCTTTGGGGGCTGCTTGATATCGTGCACACATGCACACACTTAGCATAATATCGGGACGGGAGGCACATAGATATAACAATGAACCAATCATAGAGCGGTAAACCTTTTGGTCAACCAATTTGCCATCCTTGGTCAAGTCAAGATGTCCACTAGTAGGCATGGGTTTTTTCATACCTTTGCTTTCTTGCATGTTGAACTTCTTGAATAAGTCCTTGGTGTACTTTGTTTGAGAAACAAAGGTGCCTTCCTTAGTTTGCTTAATTTTTAAACCAAGAAAGAACTTGAGTTCACTCATCATAGAAATCTCAAACTTCTTCGACATTAGCTTCCCAAACTTCTCACTAAAATGAGGGTTAGTCGAACCGAATATGATATCATCAACATAAATTTGGCACACAAATAATTCACCATTAACCCTTTTAGTAAAAGTGTAGAATCTATCTTTCCAATCTCAAAGCCTTTTTCAATAAGGAACTTGGTCAAGCATTTATACCACGCTCTAGGAGCTTGTTTGAGACCATAAAGAGCTTTGTGAAGTTTGTAAACATGGTCGGGTTTCTTAGGATTGACAAAGCCGGGAGGTTGTTTAACATAAACTTCCTCCTCAATTTCACCATTTAGAAAGGCACTTTTAATGTCCATTTGGTACAAGGTAATATCATGGTGATTAGCATAGGCAGGTAAGATGCGGATGGACTCAAGTCTAGCAACAGGGGCATATGTCTCACCTAGTCCATACCTTTGACTTGAGTGTAACCTTGGGCGATGAGACGTGCTTTGTTGCGGACGACTTGACCATCTTCGTCTTGCTTGTTGTGAAACACCCATTTGGTACCAATGTTGTGGTTGTTGTCTGGCTTCTCGACCAATGTCCACACTTGATTTCTCTCAAAGTTGTGTAGCTCTTCATGCATGGCGTTTATCCAATCCGGATCTTCCAATGCTTCTTCAACCTTCATGGGTTCAATGCTAGAGATGAATGAATAATGTTCGCAAAAGTTAGCCAAACGAGTTTTAGAGCGAGTGATTCTCCCGGTTTGAATATCATTGAAGATTTGTTCGACGGGATGGTCTCTTGAGACTCTTGCTCGAACACGTGATAGCTTTGGCTTGGGTCGGGGTGGAACATCTTCTTCATCATCTTGTCCTTCTTCTTGGCCTTCTTCATTGTTGACATTGTCATTTTCTTGTCGTGGTGGATAAGGAGGTTGGTGAGGTTCATCTTGGTGTACTTCCTCGTTTTTCTTCATCTTAATGTGTCCCACTTGTGGATGCTTCTGTGTCAACTCTTGGTTCACCTTGTCGTGAGGTAGAAGCTTCCACTTGGACGGACGAGGTACTCTCCTTCTCCTCCGTTGGACGAATCTTGCAAATAGACAAGTCTTGGATTGCTTCTGAAGGGTCTTTGTCTCCTACATCAATTGGCAATTGATCTACTTGCGAGCCGTTAGATTCATCAAACTTCACATCTACTGTCTCTTCAACCTTTCGGATGAAATTGTTGTAGACACGGTAAGTGTGAGAGTTTGAGCCATAACCAAGTAGGAAACCCTCATCTGATTTAGGAGCAAATTTAGAACGACGATGCTTATCAAGAATGTAACACTTTGAGCCAAATACTCGAAAGTATCCAAATTGGGGTTTGTTACCGGTGAGGAGCTCGTATGCCGTCTTGCCGAGTAGCTTCTGAAGATACAAGTGATTTGTTGCATGACAAGCCTTCTCAACCGCTTCCGCCCAAAAGTGTTTTGGAGTCTTGTACTCATCAAGCATCGTTCTTGCCATCTCAATAAGAGTTCGGTTCTTCCTCTCAACAACTACATTTTGTTGAGGCGTGTACGTAGCCGAGAACTCGTGTGAAATCCCATCTTCGTCAAGAAATGTATCCACATTTTCATTCTTGAACTCCATTCCGTTGTCGCTGCGAACCTTCTTGATCTTTATTTCAAATTGATTTTGGGCCTTCCTAGCGAAGCTCTTGAAGATCTTTTGGACCTGCGATTTATCATCAAGAGATAACACCCACGTAAATCTAGAAAAATCATCGACTATAACTAGACCAAATGAGTTTCCACCGAGACTCTTGTAGGCATTGGGACCAAAAAGATCCATATGAAGTAGCTCGAGCGGTCTTCTCGTGGTCATTATGTTCTTCACGGGGTGACTTCCTCCAACCTGTTTTCCTGCTTGACAAGCACTGCACAATCTATCCTTGTCAAATGTAACATCTTTTACTCCAAGGATATGATTACCTTTAATAAGCTTATCAAGATTTCGCATGCCCACATGACCTAACCTTCTATGCCACAACCAACCTTTTGAAGATTTAGCAATAAAGCAAGTTCTAGGTTGAGCCTTTTTAGTGAAGTCAACAATGTAAAGATCTCCTCTACGTATACCGGTAAAGACCATTTTATGATTATCTCTATGAAACACTTGGCAATCTACTTCAGTAAATAGGACATTGAAACCAAAGTCAGCAAGTCTAGATACAGAAAGTAAGTTGTAGCCAAGAGATTCAACGAGCATAACATTTTGTATGGAGCTATCATGTGAGATGGCCACCTTACCAAGACAACCACCTTACCCTTTGAGTTATCACCAAAAGTGACGTACTTCCGAGGGCCGTCGTTTTCAGCAAGCTCACGAAATATATCCTTGTCTCTGGTCATATGATCGATACATCCACTATCAAGGACCCATTCCTTTCCTCCAGCCATGTAGCCGCGAAGATTCGCCATAAGACCAAAGTGTCTCATAGACTCATCGAGATCAAAGTCACTATCATCATCCTCATCATAGTATCCATGTTCAACATCATCTTGTAATTGATCATTTCCTAGAGAAGGTGATCCATTAGAAGTATGCCCGTAACAATGTTCATCTCTATGGATTCTAATGACTTCGGAAATGATATTGCTAATAATTCCAAAATCTCCTTTGGCACGCATGAGATCACGAAGCTCAAACATGCAATCATCAAACTTAGGATCACTAGTACTCATCCTATTCAAGGCAATAGACTTATGGAGAACCTCGTCTAGATTTTTCAAGGAATAATTTGGGAATCGTTCCTGTAGAAATCTCCATATGGTGTAAGCACAATCAAGAGCAGGTAAGCTAGCAATCAAATTTTTGGGAAATCCTCTAACAATAAGATTGATAGTTCTAAGATTACGAATCATGTCAAGATCCTCATTGGGAGTGGGATGCAAAGGATCACTAGGGGGAATGCAAGGACTAGTAATGTACTTGTTCAAGTGATACTCATTGAAAATCTCAAGCATCTCATTTTTCCACTCATGAAAGTACTCTCCATCAAGTATATGCACTCTATGTCTAAGACTCCCCAACGCAGACTCATCCATCTTCCTCCAAAGGTGTTTAAACCAAAGCAATGGAGAACAATGCTCTGATACCAATTGAAAGGATCGAGAAGAGGTGTCAAGAGGGGGGGGGTGAATAGACACTTAACAGGAAAAAGTTGCAGTTTTTAATTTCTTTAAGTTGAGGTGGAGTTTTAGCACAAGTTTAAACATCCACAATACATATCAAGCAAGCATGACAAGAGTATATGAGTAGCGGAAAGTAAAGCATGCAATTTGCAAGAATGTAAAGGGATGGGATTGGAGTGTGCAAACGCGTTGGAGACACATAGATTTTTGGCGTGGTTCTGATAGGTGCACTACAAAAAAATACACTTCCGTGATGATACGTGTTTGTCACAGTAGGTCACGTTTTCTGTCATGCATGTACATCCATGACAAATTTATGACATAATCAAGATAGTCATACCTGTGCTGTCCTACAAGTGTTCCATGACATTACCAAAATTATCATCACGGAAGTGTCCACTTCCATGACGATAAATCGCGCGTCATAGAAGTGCTTTCGTCAAGGGTGACCGACACGTGGCATCCACTGTAACGGGACGCCGTTAAGCTATCGGGTCCGGTTTTGGATCCGATAACCCGTTAACAGCCCGGACCAATGGGAATTTTCCACATGTAAAATTCTCATTGGCCGGAGGAAACACGTGTCGGCTCAACGTTTGGACAGATGTCATCCACTCATTGGACAGGAGGCGCCTATGATACGTCGACATGTGGCACGACCCAACAGAGGCCCATTCCGGTGAAAAGGCCGACCCGTTTGACTTGGTCAAAAGGTAACGGGCTGGCCCACAGAAAGCCTGTTAACAGCCTATTCGTATATAGCCCATTTACGGCCCGCTTACTACCGACCCGTTACGGCCTATCGGAATGAAGCCCTGTAGATTCATCTGGGCCATCCAATATGATTCCAGCCCGTTGTAACTTCCGGCCCATGTACGGCCCGTGATGTATTTCGGCCCATATGAGGCCCTTTGTAACTCTCGGCCCATTAACGACCCGTGTTGAATCTAGCCCATAATGAACAGTGTATCACTTTATACCCATTAACGGCCCATTATTCCATTGGGCCGTTTCCAGCCCGTGTTATCTTTCGGCCTTCTCAGGGCCCATTTATTCTTGGGCTCATTTCCAGCATTCGGTTACTTACGGCCCGTCATTGGCCTTTTGTGCTTGTGGGCTGAATTCAGCCCGCGGTTACAATCGGCCCGTTTGCGGCCCGTTAATATGTTGGGCCGTTTTCATAACGTCATCAAATACGACCGATTAACGACAGCCCGTTATTGTCGGCCCATGAACGGACGATTCCAAATCTAGCCCATTTATGGCCCATAATGCGGTCTATTATTGGCCCATGTTTGGCCTATCGATCATAGGCACGTAGAAGGCCCATTGATGCTACGGCCCGTAGAAGGCCCATTGATGCTACGGCCCGTAGAAGGCCCATTCTTTCTACGGCCCTAAGAAGGCCCATTGTTTCTACGGCCCGTAGGAGGACCATGGTAACTACAGTAAATATGTAGGCAGTGGTTATTGTGGCCTAGTTTAAAAAAATAGGTTATTGCGGCCACTAGCAAACCGCAGAAAAAGAACTGCACTAACTACAAGCAAACAAATAAACAAGACAACAAGGAAATAAATAAGCAAGCAACTTACGCTATGCTATCACGACTATTACACATATTACATACACTGGGCATCAAATTCGCTACCAGGGCAAATATAGGGAACAAAGCAGCATATCACATACACTGGTCGTCAAAGTTGGGGACCAGTGCAAATAAACGCCGCAGCAAAACAAGTCCAGAACTGAAACCACTTCAGAAGAG
The DNA here is from genome assembly GCF_018294505.1 of Triticum aestivum. Taxonomy (NCBI): domain Eukaryota; kingdom Viridiplantae; phylum Streptophyta; class Magnoliopsida; order Poales; family Poaceae; genus Triticum; species Triticum aestivum. The sequence goes on along the minus strand of NC_057814.1, from coordinate 272,503,849 downwards.
CTCAAGAAATAATATCCTGGGTACCCATAATGCTGGCAAGATGCTTAGCAAGCTTATTAACTTTCTCTTGTTTGGCGCTTAAATCCTCCAGCGCTTGCTGTTGCACAAGAAAGTATGCATCTGAATTCTGCAGGGACTTCCACAGTCCTTCGGCTTCTTGCCGCAGCACAACTAACTGATGCCTTTCAGCCTGTAGCTGAGACTGAAGAAGCCGAAGTGATTCAGGCAGCGAAGTCGAAGAGCTTGTGCCAGCGGTACTGGCCAGTAACTCAAACACTACATCAACGCAGGACTATGGGGTTTTCTCATTGTCTAAAAGATCGTTTTTATCCCCTTTCTTGGAGACCAACAGGGTTGTCTCACTATCTTGAACCTTATCTGCATTACTTTCTCTACCATTGCATAGTGGGGTGCTCTTCTCCAATATTCTGTTCGCATACTACAAGAGAAACAAGCAGACACATCACATGTTTAGCATGTAGTATACCAAACTCATTTTGGTAAACCAGTTCAGTAGTAAGGTGGACAGGATAACAACATGAAACAAACATATATCTATGTACTATGGTCACTATATTGTCCATATCATTCTAGTTTATGTTGCCAAATCAAGATAGAGACACAGTTCAACTCATATATTTTAAGACACAGCAGCATAGACAGAATATAAGTGTGAGAAACTACACAGCATTGGCAACACTTGTAATGTGCATCACATGAGAACATAACTGTTTATACAACTGAAACTGAAATCAACATAGAGCAAGAAGTTAGAACAACAATCGAGTTAAAGAAATAGGTTTAAAACATACCTGTTGCGCCATTGGAGTTTCAATTGGATCCTTCAAATTCGAAAGTAGTTGGTATGAGTAAATACAGTGATGCAACAACAAAGGAGTATGGACCATAGCTACGGAATCTAACCTGAGAACAGTTGCTCTTCTGCTTTAAACGTGGAGTTTGGGTTCGCTGTGGTGGTCTTCGTGCTTTGGGCACTGCAGTTGATTTACAAACTGCTCGTGTGGGGATACTCTGTGGTGGACATGGTGCTTTGTCAACTAGAAGTGGGTTACTATCCGCTGGGGTTGGGGCTAGATGGGTTGTAGCTGGTTCTCTGCCCAACGGTGTAAGTGTGCAATCTGGAAGAGTGTCGATTATGTGTGGCGGGGCATGTTTGTGGGCCAGTACAACCATGGTTCTATCTGCATCGGCAGGTAGCACTGTCTTTTGTGAAGAACGGGTTTTTGCTCCCTTAGATACTGCCATCACCCCCTCCAATTCAAATGGCTGATAAACAAGAAAAGAAATTGAACGTACAGACATTGTATGATAGACAGATGTGGTAATTCACATATATGTTGTCTAACCAAACATGACAACATGACATAGTTTCACATATATGATGCCTAACTAAACAGGATAGCATGACACAGTTTCAGATATATGATGGATAACTAACAGGATATAATGGCATAATTCAACATATGATGAGTATCTAAACAGGATGACATGACAAAACTATATGATGTCTTTCTAAAATAGGTTGGGATGAAATAATTCACATAAATGTTGTCTAAGTATACAGGATGGCATGACATAATTGACATAATTGATTCATATACTAAGCAGCTGGCACTCGCATGTATGATCTCTAAACTAAGCAGATGGAATTCAATATTGTGCATATGATGTCTAAACTAAGCAATGACACCATATGCATGATATGAGAAATATAAACATTGCAACTTAGAGCATACACCTCAGGTGGGATATAGGACTGGTCATCTGTCTCTGAATCCTCCTATGAGGAGCTCCCTGTAACCATCGAGATATATGCTTCAACAGGTACCATTGCCTGCTCTGAAGACCTTGTTTTCACTCCTGATTTTTGCATAACCGGCTCAAATGGCTGATACACATGAAGAGTAGTTCAATATACACAGATTGTCGACAAATGGAATACGTAATGAAAAAAAAAGATGGCATGAGATAATTCACATATATGATGCCTGGCTACATGGAGGTGCATAATTCACATATATGATAACTGGCTGAAAAACATGGCATTGCATAATTCACATATCTGATATAGAAAGCAAATAGGAGGCATTCACACAAAGCATGTCTAATCTAAGAAGATGGCATGGCAATGCAAGACACCATATGCATGACATCTCTACTCTTATAAAAAACAGAGTTGGTGTTGATGGTGTGCCTGCCATCCTGCAATATAGGCCGTTCGATTTATATCTGACGGATAGGAAGGAAACTATGGCAATTTTGCCAAAAGATACCCACACCCCTCTCCACATTTGCAAATAAGGCCTTCCCTCATTCATCCTTTTCTCTCACAAGATAAACTACTCATAGAAATGCATCTTGATGTTCCGTGCAATGCATGGGCATCTTGCTAGTGAGCAATATAACCTTGCCATGTTAGAGCATGCACCTCAGGGGGGAATACGACTGGTCATCTGTCACTGAATCCTCCTCTGAGCAGCTATCTATAACCAGCAAGAAATCTGCATCGACAGGTAGCACTGACTGCTCAGAAGACCTTGTTTTCACTCTAGATTTTCCCATGACCGACTAAAATGGCTGATGCACAGGAAGAGTAGATGAATGTATAAACATTGTTGACAAATGGAATACATTATGAAAAAATATGGCACGATACAATTCACATATACGATGACTGGCTAAACAGGATGGCACTGCATGATTCACGTATATGATGCCTGGCTAAAGAAGATGGCATTGCATAATTCCCATATACTCCATCCGTTCCTAAATATTTGTCTTTCTAGAGATTTCAAATGGACTACTACATACGGATGTATATAGACATATTTTAGAGTGTAGATTCACTCATTTTGCTCCGTATGTAGTCACTTGTTGAAATCTCTAAAAAGACAAATATTCAGGAACGGTGGGAGTATGATATAGAAACCAAACAGGTGGCATTCACACAAAGCAAATCTAAACTAAGATGATGACATATAAGATGAATAATGTAAGTAATGCGAGGCTCCGTATGCATGATATGACCAACATCAGCATGCCAGGTTAGAGCAAACACCTCAGGTGGTAAATAGGAGTGGTTGGCTCCCTCTGTATTCCCACGCAACGGTCTTCTCTTTTTCTCTACATGTTCAGTACGATTGTGTACAATAACTGACATGCATAATAAAAAATTAGTTAGATTTTGTAAGGCCTAAGGGGTGCATGTAGAAATCAAGACTGATGGTAGCAAACGAGTGGATAGATCCAAAACTAATGATAGCAGGTAGATTATAGCTTCAGTTTAAAAAGATAGAAAATGGATCATCTACTGTTTGTTGACCACCCAACATGAACCACATAGAAGACCCCAGATGAACCAGATAGTAGACAGATACTATTCGTTGCTGCCTCGATATGAGACCCACGGGCATGTTAAAACTCAAGTTTGAACGATAAAGTAGCAGGTAATAATAACCGATGTATAACGTATGCAAACACGAAAGACTACGACCTCTCTTCCGGAACTGTGTAGTCCTCAGGTTCATCTGCTCAGTCGTTGATGGTAATGCAGTTGGCGTGGCTGCCGGCAACGGGGAAGATGATCTGAGGCGGCGAAAGAAATTTTGCAGGGGGAATCTCTGCTGCAGTGAACGCTTCTGCCGATGGTGCACCTCAGGTGGGGTGGATGATGGCACAGCAGGAGCAGGACATAACACATAGAGTTTTCTTTGACGCCTATCTGAAAATGAAGTAAATCTGTAAGGGCTCCTTAGAATTGGAGGATTCTATAAACGCAGGGACAGGAAAAACACAGGAATAGGATAGGAATGCACATGCAAAACATAGCATTTGGAAACATAGGATTTCTGTGAACCTCGGTGTTTGGTTCACATTAATTGGAAGAACACAGGAATGGAGAAACATGGTCAAATTAAAGTCAAACCACGTGAAAATGAAAAGTTAAGAATCTTATTATGACAGTAATGCAATTAGTCATGTTCTTCATGCATATTAATTTGAAAAGGACGTCCAACTGGATATTAAAATTCCTACCATTTTTCTTTGAAAGCGACACCAAAGGAAAAAAATCCTCCAGTTTTGCTTTGCTCCACTCCTAACCAAATGCACGAATAGTAGTACCATAGTAGTTCCATAGCAAAGGATCCCTGAGGGATCGACATGAATGCAGAGTAACAAAGTGATGCAATGAGTGTACAACCTCTTTGGCATAGCCTTGTCGACCTCAGCATCATTGGGTTGGACGTGGAGGATGGTGATGCTGGTGTGACTGTCGGAGGGGGGGAACAAGATCTGAAGCCTCTGGAAATGGCGCTGAGGGTACTGCTCCGCTGTGATGGACGGTTTCGTCGTTGGAGCAGCTCCGGTGAGGTGTACGGTGGCGAGGCTGAAGCTGGACAAGACATACAACGTTAATCTGAAGTGGGACTCTAATATCATCTGCAATAGATGATGTAAAATACATCACCAGAAAGTGCTAGATGTAAAACGCATCAGCCGCGCCACGGCCGCTCCGACAGATGTTGTAAATACTGTTTACACTGAATGTAACTGAAGAAACTGAACTTTACAGTCAAAACTAAATTTTACTGTCGAAACTGATTGAACTAGTAGAAGAGCATTGCAATAGATGTTTAGGGCGTTCGAGCACTAGTAGCAGAGAAGCAGTGATCTAAATCAGCAGACGCTCGAGCAGGGAACGCACAAGCAGAGAGCAAGTCGTGCAGCAGAACCGCGAGCGAGTGCTAAAGCAGCAGCTCCTGTAGCTGCCGGAGGTCGTGCAGCAGCAGCAGCAGTGCGAGCGAGAGCAAGAGTAGAGCAGCAGCACGAACGAGAGCAAGAGCTGAGCAGCAGCGCGGCTGACATCAATATCAGAGCAAAGCAGCAGCACGAACAAAAGCAAGAGCAGTGCAGCAGCACGACCTACAGCAAGAACAGAGCCGCAGCGCGAGCGAGAGTCGGAGCAGCAGCAGCAGCGCGAGCGAGAGCCGGAGCAGCTGTAGCTAGTGCCGGTGTGGAAGTCGCCGCCGAGGAAGCAACGACATGGGGGAGAGATGCCGTGGATGAAGTGGCCGGCGACGGCGCCGTCGATGGAGACCCGCCATGGCTGCTCGGTATTGAGCACCGGCAGCCCCGTGAGATCGAATAAAAGATAAAATGCAGCGGTGAGTGCAGAACCTCCTTGGTGGCGCCGAGTTGGCCTCGGCTTCATCGGAGGAATTGGTGAGGGTGTTGTGGTTCCGGTGGGGCAGGTCAAGACGGCGCTGTGGGGATGGAGGTGGCGCGATAGACGAGGCGAACGTCGGGGCAACTCCTTGGAGGTGGAGGATGGGGCGGCTGATCCGGTGGGACAATGAGATCGATGACGGATCCTCATCCGGTGCGGTGGATGAGGGACGGCGAGCTGTTGCGGTGGACGACGTCGTCGGAGAAGAGTGTCCGGCTGGGCGGCGGTCGGGAGGCCGACCGAGGAGCGTGGGGTTTCGTGGGTTTTGGCGGCCTCAGCGTATGATTGGGGGGACGAAGGGGAAGGTAGGGGATCCATGGCTTAGGGATGCGCTTTTCTGAAATGTAGGGTAAGTTACCAGCGTACCCCCGCCGGTTTTGACACCGCGACGTCGAACCGGCATTTCCGGCTGAGGGGTAGAAGGGGGATTTTGCGTGTCTGGGTTGCGGGACCGATTTCAGATGAGGAGGGAGTTTTCGCGCATGTTGAAATTTCAGGATAACAAGGTGCGACACGGGTTTAAGGGGCGGGAGTTTCAAAGTAGATGATACAAAAGATACTTGAGCTTGAAAATTTCGGGATAACAAGGCGCGGGTTGCTTGTTGGGCAGAAAAACTTAACGTGTACAAAAAAAGCAATGCATACAAGACACAGGAGAGTCATGTCCTCTTTTACTATATTGCTATAAATGTCACTGAAAAAACTACAAGAAAAATGTAAAAAAAATCAGGAGAACAAGATTACCCTGTACAGTACCAAATCGATTCGCACTTCCCTCAACAACAACAAAAAACAAATCCATCCCACCAAAATAAAGAGTCATGTCCCTTTTTATATGATTACAAATACAAGGATCTCGAATTTCAATTTATGAATCCACGTTATGTTGAATTCGAATATATCGTTAGGTGACCTTGCAGTTTATAATGGATGTAGTCCTACATTTTGATCTTCCATCATATATGAACATTTTACTCCACCCTATGAACATATATATTGTCGTCTACCATATGGACTAAATTTGAATCAATTTTGCTTATTTGAATAGGATTGATGTCAATTTATACAATCATTTAAATATTATCTTGATAACAAAAAACATGCATATAGCAGTAATCATATTTCACTATAAACTACATGTGACATACGATCTCCAATTCAAATATTTGTATCCATTTTATGTTGAATTCAAATCAGAGTACATTGGTCTAGGCGGCAAGATGTTCGGGATAATCTAAACCCTATTTTCATATGTATATAATTATTGGCTGAATTTGGACAAGTTTTGGTATAAGCTTCTTGCAAAACCGGAGATTCTCTCAACAAGCCTCATGGTTACGAGGGGGAACGTGTCACCTTTGTGTGTGAAACGATATACACTGCCTCCCCCAGATTTTCTTTACAGAGGCAACATAGAACTATATGAGTGCCTTGTTAAATTTTGGAATTATTTCGTGTTCGTTTGGCCTTTTTTGTACATTAATTGAGTTTCTGGACATTTAATGTGCATAATTCAAATTTGAACTGCAAGCACATGCTCCGGTGCACCAAAGTTGGTTGAAAAATCACATGTGTGTCCTTGGATGAATTTCTAGGTCCCATGCAAGAAATGGGAATGAAATTCAAACATCTGGGCGTCGTGACTCGGCCAAGAACATCGAGAAACTTGGTTGTTAAATTCATGTAAATCCAAAACTCGCCTGGAAATCATGAAACTTGGCATGCGGTTATGTCATGGCACTAACATGCCATGGTAAAAAATTGGGCATATTTGGAACAAGTTTTGGTATAAGCTTCTTGCGAACCGGAGCTTCTCTCAAGAAGGCTCGTGGTTCTGAGAGGGAACGTGTCACCTTTGAGTGTGAAACGATATACGCTGCCCCCCTTGAGTTTCTTTATAGAGGCAACATAGAACTGCATGAGTGCCTTGTTAAATTTTGGAATTATTCCGGGTTCATTTGGCCTTTTTATACATTAATTGAGTTTCTTGTCATTTAATGTGCATAATTCAAATTTGAACTACAAGCACATGCTCCCGTGCACCAAAGTTAGTTCAAAAGTCACATGTGTGTCCTCGGGTGAATTTCTAGGTCCCATGCAAGAAATGGGAATGAATTTCAAACACCTGGGCATCGTGGCTCGACCGAGAACAATGAGAAACTTGGTTTTAAAATTCTTGTAAATCCAAAACACGCCTGAAAATCATGAAACTTGGCATGGTGTCATGTCATGGTACTACCATGCCGTGGTAAAAAAAATGGCCGAATAGGAACAAATTTTGGTATAAGCTTCTTGCAAACCGGAGCTTCTCTCAAGAAGGCTCGTGGTTGTGAGAGGGAAAGTGTCACCTTTGAGTGTGAAACAATATACGCTGCCCCCTTGAGTTTCTTACAGAGGCAACATAGAACTACATGAGTGCCCTGTTAAATTTTGGAATTATACCGGGTTCGTTAGGCCTATTTTATACATTAATTGATTTTCTGGTCATTTAGTATGCATAATTCAAATTTGAACTACAGGCACATGCTCCCGTGCACCAAAGTTGGTTGAAAAATCACATGAGTGTCCTTGGGTGAATTTCTAGGTCCCATGCAAGAAATGGGAATGAAATTCAAACATCTGGGCATTGTGGCTCCGCCGAGAACATTGAGAAACTTGGTTTTAAAATTCTTGTAAATCCAAAACACGCCTGAAAATCATGAAACTTGGCATAGTGTCATGTCATGGTACTACCATGTTGTGGTAAAAAAATTGGCCGAATAGGAACAAGTTTTGATATAAGCTTCTTGTAAACCGGAGCTTCTCTCAAGAAGGTTCGTGGTTCTGAGAGGGAACGTGTCACCTTTGTGTGCATAATTCTAATTTGAAATATACAAGCACATGCTCCAGTGCACCAAAGCTGGTTGAAAAATCACATGTGTGTCCTCGGGTAAATTTCTAGGTCCCATGCAAGAAATGGGAATGAAATTCAAACATCCGGGCGTCGTGGCTCGGCTGGAAACATTGAGAAACTTGGTTTTTTAATTCCTTTAAATCCAAAACACGCATGAAAATAATGAATCTTGGATTGGTGTCATGACATGGCACCAACATGCTGTGGTAATTTTGTTGTCCGATTTGTGAAGGCGCACACATTAACAATCAACAAAGTCATTTTGGAACAAGTGCTGTCACGTTACAATCGGAAACACAAGTATTATTGAAACTGTGGGCGTTGTATTTACCATCTATGTGCCGCCACGCGTCCCCATTTTTTATTAGCTAGGAGGGGCCATGCAGGGTAGCTATTTGAGTACGGGAGGCGTGCGATCAGACCCCTGTGTGTGCTTATCGGGAGGATAGCCCTTTGACCTCCATCTACCGTCCACCTCTCTCCCAAGGTCTCCATTAATGGCACCCGAGCCTCTGCTTAATGGCGTGGCTATGTCTCACTCGACTGAGATTTAAGAGAGAAAAAACAAAATCTGAAATGAAAATTTTGCATGGATCTTGATGTAAGATCCGACTGACCTATATAGCATCTGCTGTGACTTATAGCAAGACTGATGAATATACATAAGGATGACGAGAGTGGATAATAATGGTCTTACATAATTAGGAAGATAAATAAGAAAGCCACATGCGGCTATGCCCTAAATACACAAGGGAAAAAGAAGAAGGAAGATGCATACAACGATCCGGCTCGCTGATCTCTACTTTCTTTATGCGCTGCAGGTCGCGGAGACTAGTTCTCGCGGCGAGCGGCGATGATCTCTTTCATCAGTTTCCTGTCCTCAGTATGCTGCTTGGCAGCATCAACGGATTCCTCCACCAGCCTGTTGCGCTCGATGCGGAGCATGGCATTCTCGTCCATAAGTTTCTTTACGATGACGCCCGTCCTATGCATCAAGGCAGCAGTCTCCTCCGCCTGCTTCATCCTTCTGGAGATCTTCGCCCACAGCAGGTCGCGCTCTGCCCGAAACTTCGCATTGCCCTCCCCTAGTTGCCGGATGACGCCGGTAGCCTCGTCCTGCAACCTCGCCCAGCCGGAGATCTGATCCCTCTGGCTATGGACGATCGCATGCATGCGCCTGCAAGAGTCCTCGCCTGCCCGCGAGAAATTTTCCCTGGCTGCCGCGGTGCGACGGGACCTCCGTGTTGCTTCGGCGGCGCGGCGGGACATCTCTGCTGCTTCCGGGGCGTGGCCGGACCAGTCTGCTACATCAACGGCGCAGCGGGACCTCCGTGCTGCTTCGGCAGCGCGGCGGGACCTCTGTGCTGCTTCGGCAGCGCGGGGGGACCTCTGTGCTGCTACTGCTGCGCGGCTGGACATGTCGGCTGCTTTCGCGGCGAGGCGGGACATCTCTCGTGCTTCTTCTTCCATGCACGCCTCTCCCTGGTGGAAACCTCTCAACCCAGAACACACGCTGGCCATGGCAGACACAAGGGAACGATGCTGAATGACTTGATTATTTTTTGTGGATGAGGAGTTGAGGAGGAATGTGCAGTCATCTTGGCAAAGTAGTATTTATAACCGAGTACTACTAATACGCTCGTAATTGGGAAACCGTTTAGGTTGTGATCGGTGTGAACAGGTTTGCAATTAAATATAGTGTGGTACTACCTCCGTCCCAGTTTATTAGTCCCCTTTGTAATTTGTGCCAAATTTTGACTAAATGTTTAACTTAAAAAATGTTAGTGCATGTGAACAAAAATTATACTATCGTTGGATTCGTTTTTGAACATTGTTTTCAATGATATAACTTTTTATAACTTGCATGAACATTTTATTAATTAAATTTTGGGATAATTAGATTTATGCCCCTAGTTGTGTCCCACTCGTCTGTTTTACCCCTAATTCCCAAAAGTCGCCGGTTCTGTCCAAGTCACTTTGCTCCTCTTATGCTTTTGCCCTTTGACCATTTGACCGTCAGTTTAAAAATTCATAACTAATTCATACTAAATCAGTAAAATGCAAATAAGATACGAAAATGTTCAGAAAAACATCACCTATATGCCAGTGTCATTTGCATTCATGAAAAAAGTGTTGAAAAGTGCATATCCGAGTTTTAGCTCTTTTGATACCACCATGAATAGTAAACTCTAAGAAAAGTCAAAAAAATTCAAAAAAATATGGTGGCAAAGAACGACAAATGTTCTAAGTGCTTGCCAGGTTTCATCAGGGAACGACATTGGTGGAAGTCGTGGCAGAAAAATAATCTATTTTGCAGTGCTGATTGTTTTTTTTGCCGCAACACCCACAAATGTTATTCCCTGATGAAACTTGGTAGGCACTGAAAAACATTTTCCATTCTTTGCCACCATATTTTTTTTAATTTACTTGAATGCAAATGACACTGGCATATAGGTGATGTTTTTCTGAACATTTTGGTATCTTATTTGCATTTTTCTGATTTAGTATGAATTAGTTATGAAGTTTTCAAACTGACGGTTAAAGGGCAAAAGCATAAGAGGAGCAAAGTGACTTGGACAGAACCGGTGACTTTTGGGAATTAGGGGTAAAACAAACGAGTGAACACAACTAGGGGCATAAATCTAATTATCCCTTAAATTTATGGTCAAAGTTTGGCACAGATTACAATGGGGATCAATAAACTAGGACGGAGGTAGTAGTAATTTGGAATGTGACGAGACGCAAGCTCAAAATTTATTGACGGTTCTAGTTTTGAAGTGTTGCACTATTCCCGGATGGCACGTGTTCTCGGCCGTGGTGTAGCATATGCCATGGTACTTCTTTTTCTACTGCTGTGTACGTGCAATAACTGGCACCGTCGGATATATATATTACGGTTATTGGGGTGTTTGACAAGAATAGCCTCGTGGCGAGCTATAAACTAGTCTTTTTTCACACGATTACATCGACACATATCATCTCCCTCCCTCTTTCCCATGCACACACCTACTCCCTCCGTTCCAAATTACTCGTCGTGGTTTTAGTTCAAATTTGAGCTAAAACCACGACGAGTAATTTGGAACGGAGGGAGTATCTCTCGGGACTTCTCGCACGCACCATCTCTAGCTCCCTAGGTCGACGCCACCCACATACACTTGTACTCTGAGTTTAGCCCTCCGTCCCGAATTACTCGTCGCATGTATGGATGTATCTAGATGTATTTTAGTTCTAGATACATCCATTTCTGCGATGAGTAATTTGCGACAGGTAATTTGGGAGTACGTTATACAGGAAGAGAAGAGGTGCACGCACACACTCGTCCTCTCTCACACACGCATCTGTAGCTACGAATTGTAGTGTTCTCAACCATCCGATTGCTCTATCATAGGTTTCACATTGCTCCTTGGCCTTGAGATTGAGAAGTTTAAAACGCGGAGGCTAAGCTGGAGGCGCGAGGTTTTGGTTAATGTGCGGGCCGCATATGGCACCAACACGACACAAGCTTAGTCTACCTGGTGCGCAGTCGGGTGCGTTGTCAGTCAGGCATGCAGCGCCTGTCAGTCAGGCGCTACACTATGTAGTGTGGCGCCTTCGTGTCGGGCGCCACTCAAAAAGGTCATCTGACTGAAATTTTTTTAGGGGCAGTTCATTTTGTGAAATGATTTCATCCACATGTCAAAATTGTCAAATTTGCCTATAGACACAACCAAGCCCTCCTTGGTATCTGCGCCTCGACTTATTATCCGCAGGGAAATTAGGATCGGAGGGAGTACTACTAGTACTACTACTTTGATGTGTCGCGTCAACTCGCACAAGTATGGAACACTTCCTGAACAAACAAGCATATAAGTTGTTCCATTTCAAAAAAAGCATATAAGCTGTTACTTCTTACCCAAAGGATCTTTATATCCAACAGACACAAAATATCCATTCGACTGTTGGAAATTACTTTAATTGCTGATCTGATGTCGAAGTAATTGCTGCATCGCCACCAAAACCCACCATCTCTTAAGCTAAAGTAGACCGAGCTAACCCCTATATTAGCATATTACTAAGATAAATAGAAGGCACTGTAGAATCATTTAGGACGTGAGCTTGTCAATCTGAATGTGGACGGACACCAGCTTAGCCCCGACCAGCAGCTTGGGCGGAACTGTGAAGAAGGTCAGCTCCTGCACGGCGACGTCGCCGGGTCCCTGCTGCTTGTCACCTCCATTTCCACCTTGACGACGTCGGTCCTGCCTTTGGGCTCCCCCGGCGGGCCGTACGCCCACAGCTTGGCCACATAGTGCAGCAGTGGGGATGCCCCCGCTCTGATGCAGACGACCGGCATGGTGATAGGCACGCCGATGTCGAGCGCGCCGCCGACAAAGAAAAATGCGCGATCGTCCTCCTCCGCGAACAGCAAGAGCCGTGGCTCCGATAGTCGCACTTGCAGCTGGAGTGCCTTGCCGTACTAGATCATGTGCACGGGCATGGGATGCACGGTGCTGATGTGGTGGGAGAGTGTCAGGACCCTGATTCCAAGTCACATTGATCTAGCCGGTAACACCTCATATCACTTTGCGGCCTCACGCACGGTATTCCCACGGGTGTCGCCTTACCATGGCCCGGGACCGTTTGCGCCTTTTGGCTCACGTATATGATAGTGTCGCTAGCATCCATATGACAGAGAACCCGGGCCGACATGGCTAGTCGTGAACCCAAAGTGGCACTAACTTACGGGGACAGGCATACATGAATCAACATCGAGCATGTCGGTCAGCAGCGTGCGAACCCGGGCCGTAGTACTGGGCTAATAGGACTCCGGGAACCCGGGCTGTAGCAGGCTAGGCAGGACTCCGGATGTCACCGCGTGACATTTCCCCGAAGGGACAGACACAGGAACGAAGTGAATCACATGCCGGCCAGCCAAGTGTTTCGGAGCAGTAGTGCTGGGCTAGCAGGACTCCGGTGAACCGGGCTGTAGCGGACTACTATGGCTCATGGAAGCACAAGACTACATTTCCCCATAAGAGAGGCTACCAAGGATAAACAACTAGGTTGTCGGATCCCACACATACCAAGCATTTCAATCATACACGCAATAGGCTCGATATGTGTAAATACAACATGGCATCACAACATAACTCTACAACTCAAGTATTTATTCATTAGGCTCCGAGGAGCGAGATATTACAAACATAGGTATCATGACCCAACATTCAGAGCATACAAGTCAAACACATGCGGAAGCTTAACATGTATGAGTACAGACATCTACAAATGAAAAAGGCTGAGAAGCCTGACTATTTACTAGATCCTGCCAAGGGCACATGATCGTAGCTGAGGTATCAAGCTAAACGTCGAAGTCCACACGGAACTACTAGCGAGACTGACGTCTCTCTGCAAAACATAAAATAAGCAAACGTGAGTACAAATGTACCCAGCAAGACTTACATCAGAACTATCTACATATGCATCGGTATCAACAAAGGGGGTGGTGGAGTTTAACCGCAGCAAGCCAGCTTTGACTCGGTGGCTATCCTAACTACGACTGCAAGTAACTCTTTTGAGGTGGCGCACACGAGTCCACATATTCACCATATCAATACTCCACTATGGATCCGCTCCCGTCTCCCTACGAGAACGCCATCCATAGCACTCACGCTTATCTTGCGCATTTTAGAGTATCCACTTTCACTTGTCTATGAACTGTTATAGGCAACCCAGAAGTCCTTTACCGCGGACACGGCTATTCGAATAGATCATATTAACCCTGCAGGGGTGTACTTCGTCACACACGCTCTCACCACTTACCGCCGTTTACACAGCATGTACTCGGCAACCTTCAAGCGGAAGCCCAGCGAGGGTGTCGGCCACAGCCTACCTAAACGCTCAAGTCTCTAGTCCAGGTTTATCGCCTATTCAGGTTCCATCCGCAGGGAGTCCGGCCGAGGTTTCCACATACGGCCCCGAACGATGTGTACAGGGTTCCGAGACACCAAACGGGCGCCCGGCATGCCCGGCCACGTGCCTACCGCATCACAGCCCACCCCTCGGGTCAGCGCTGCCCACGGCCTCCAGCATACTACAAACACCAGAAACTACTTGCAACTCCTGGACAGAGGACAAGGGTGATTAAGAAGCCGAGAGGGTCCATTGGTTTCGGGCCCAATGCGTGGTAGTAACTGTATCATGGATCACAAACACAGAACTCAGTTCCTGAGGACGGCTTCAATGAGACAACCCACCATGTACTCCTACATGGCCTCTCACCGCTACCTTTACCAAATTGTGTTCACACACTTAGCTCACACACAGTAGGACATGTTCATCACCATTCCAACTCATCCCCGATGAATCAGACCTGACACAACTCTAAGCAATAGCAGGCATGACAAACAAGCATGAATGAGTAGGCACATCAGGGCTCAAACAACTCTTACTCATGCTAGTGGGTTCCATCTATTTACTGTGGCAATGACAGGTCATGCAGAGGATAAGGGGTTCAACTACCGCAGCAAGTAACAGATGAATCGTTGTTGTCCTAATGCAGTAAAAGAGAGCAGGAGCGAGAGAGTGGGTTTGTATTGGAATGGACAAGGGGGTTTTGCTTGCCTGGCACTTCTGAAGATATTATAGTTCTTCATCAGTGTCATCGACCACGTCGTCAGAGCATCGTCTACTGAGAGGGGACGGTTACCGGCAAACAGAGAAGGGCACAATCAATGCAATGCAACAATATGATGCATGATCATGACATGGCAATATGTTGTGGTTTGAGCTAATGCAACTAGTAACAGAAAGGTTTGGGTTGATTTGAACTCAAGGTTCAAATTCAAACTATGAATTCAAATAGTGCAGTATCATGTTTTGGACTAAACAGCGAGGTTAAGTTGTGCAAACATGCATGAAAATTCCATACTCAGATTCCTTGGATTTTTCTGATCATTTTTGATATATAATTTATTTCATTCTGAGTTATAGATTATTTTCTATGATTTTTTGAAGTTTATACTATTTTTTGGAATTTTCTGAATTATTTTAAATCCAGAAATCAAATACTGCGTCCGCATTGTTTTAGGGTGATGCCAGCAGTTCAACTGACCTCGTCTAGGTCAAACCTAACCAGTGGGGTCCACTGGTCAGTGACACAGAGCTGTCTGGGTCACAGACATGTGGGGTCAGGTCAACAGCCACGTCAGCACGGTCAACTCTGACGTGTGGGTGCCGTTGGATTATAAACTAATCTAAACAGAAATTAAATTAACATAAATAGGCACTGGGGCCCACATGGCAGTGGCTCTAGTGGTGTTTAGTATGGTCATTAGTGCTAATTAAACCGGCGCCACGTCAGCAGTTGACGCCGGCGACCACAACAACGACGGGGACTCGCCGGAGTTGCTCGGCACGGCGCTACAGATCACCGCTTCACGCGTAGTTTGCGGTTACGGCGAGCTGGCGGTGCGGCGCATCTTATGGAGCAAGCAGAGGGGGCTGGGGTGGTCTGTGGTGACGGCAGCAGCGAGCTAGGCGGCGGCCGGAGTTCGGGCGCCGATGGAAACGATGGCTACAGCAAGCGCTAGGCCGCGGGGTTAAGGGGAAACGACGGCGAAGCTCACAGTGATCACGAAGAGGGGCTCGGCTTGCTCGGGGATGTCCTGTGGCTGGCGAATCAACGACGGAGGTGGTCGGCTCCCGAGGACGAGGACTACGGCGATGGCGAGGATGAGGGGCTCCCGGGCTTGTTTTGGTTCTCCTCGTCGACGTGCAGAGCCGCGGCGGACCCTAGGGAAACGGTAGGGAGGTCGGGCGAGCTCGGTGGGCGCGTTGGCAGTGAGCGGCGGCGACGGGCTAAGCATAGGTGGTCGCGGGAGAGAGAGCAGAGAAGGGGAGGAGTTCCAGAGAGGGGGGTCGTGGCCGTCTCCATGGCGCTGGGAGAGAGTCTCGGAGGCGTGAGGCAGGCAGGGAGGAGGTGGAGGCCTCGGGCGCGCAGGCGTCGACACGCCTCTGCCTACTGGCAGAGGTTGAAGACAACCGCTCCGGCCAGTGGGCTGGGCCGTCCAGCTGGCTGCACGAGGTAAGTGGCCCAGGTGGGCTTCTGCTCTATTTTAATTTTTGTTCTGTTTTCCTTTATTTAATCTTTTTGACACTGTTTTTTTAAACTCCAACAAATGTAAAAACAGTGACAGCATTCCTCTGAATATTTTTATATTGCACAATGGGATTATCCAAAGGCACATAAATTATTTCAGAGTTATCTGAAATTATATTCCATATATTAAGAATATAAAACCAAATCCAAATACAATATTGATTTAAATTCAATGCCCAAAATAATTCCTTAAAAATGTTCATTATTTTTGGTTTGGATCAAAGCCCTTGCCAAAAATACCAGATATCAATAAAGAACATTTTGGTTTCATTGAATGCAAATTTTAGTTGGACCTAGTTTGATTCAAGTGATGCTAGGGTTTGAACATCCCCATTTCAAGATTAATTGAAATTGAAAATGATGCATGGATGCAATGCCACTAATTACAAGAAGATTTCTAGGGCTGTGACAACTCACCCCCACTAAACAAGAATCTCGTCCCGAGATTCAAGACGTGAGGTAAGAAGACAGAGGGGGGTACGAGCTAACATGATCTTCACGATCCAAGTTGCACTTCATAAGAACGTTGATTCGATCACTATCTTTGTCTCGATGTCTTGCTCTGAGAACTCCAACCGACAAGACAACAAGAGGAAAGGGAAAACTCTAGAAGGATCGATCTTCTCGAATATCGAACAACTCAGGATCAACTCATGGAGGGAGGCATTGAAACATCTCTCGAGCTGAGAGGCAAAACATGCACCAGGAGGGACGGAAGAAACTATTTGACGAGGGTTTCAAAGTAGCGAGGAAAAATTTCCATGATTCCATAATGGGGCACCTTGGGGAAGGTGACTCGTAGAGTTATTCCCTTAAGCGGCAAAAAGAATTACTTTTGATACAAAGATCATTGAGACTCTCTAAACCGGCCCAAGGAAAATCGCAAACGATCATTTGAAGGAGTTCAGAGAAATGGCATACTCAGATCGGAAAGGAAACTATGGTTATGGGGCAACTCGGCAAACGGAAGGCACATTCCCGTTGATACCGGGGATATAACCTAGTGTCTGAGTATGCTCTCCAGAACTTGAGCATTTCCATATTCATCAAGGTTTTACCAACATCCGCGCCGAGGATCCTGGCAACACATCATACTACCATGATGAACGGTGATGGAGGATGCAGGTGCAAAGGAGGACAACACTTTCTCAGATTTCACCTTAGCGAAGAAAAGGGAGCAAAATCTGGATGATCGACCGAGAGACATTTAGCACTCCGCTGCTGATGTTCTCCTTGATGTTCTAGCGTAACCCATTATATGTGGTTTGGTATCTTGAACATCAAGTAGTAGGTCGTACTTCGGGAGTGCAAGAATCCATAAGGAATAACTACGGAAGTAAATCCTACGGAATCCTTATGGGGAGGTGGCCAACTTTATCAATCAGGATACTACAATAATAGGTCTTCCGGCTGGGTGTGTTGGCCACGACACCCACTCTACCGGTTACCGAGAGACCAATATTATAGCTCTTGGGAAACGTTCCAACCATCACATCTGCCCGAGATTCAGATCTGGTTGGTGGTAGGATATTCCAGACTCAGCATGTCTGAAAAGAAAGTTTGCAACACAATTCGACGAGATGGCGTCGCGAGATTCTCGAGGAATGAACTAAGATAGCAAGCTCCAAAACATGAGCTGGTTCTGCTAAACACATGTGAACACGCTGTCCCAGACAAGCATGACCACATAGTAGTCTTATGATAAAACACTACCGAGTTCAGGTGGGGAACCATCATCTAGGGTAACGAAGTCTTGTGCATGACCTAGGATTTGCACAACAACTCCTTTTCCTTGAACAAATCAATCAGTGGCTTGGTGTGCTAGGAACACATATAGAACGAAGGTTGCAAGTCTCCGAACCACAAAATACTTCGCACGTATGCATGACCGATTTTGGGATGATTCCAAAAGAAGCAACATTGACTTTCTCAAATCCACGACGGCAACTTGCATCAGATGCACGTGAATTAGAGGAAGTCACTACTTTCATCCAAACATATGCTTCATGAACGGAACATGAAGGCATTGTTTACAAAGTTTCCAACACTAGCTTAATGTTTAACACGAATCATGGGGAAAACAAGATGCTGCTGATGGGCTCAACAGCAACTCATCGGAATTTCCATATCACTGGATTTCCACCATCGTGTGAACACGGTGATAGCATTGGTCAGACCAAAAGATGTAATGGTGTATGCTCGAGGAATCAACCACGAGTAAGACAACATTACGAACATCGTTGGTTCTGATTTGATTTGATGATAGCCCATACTCAAATCAAGTTTGGTTAAGATGATAGGTCCATTAATTGATCACGAGGACCAATCGATGAAGAAATCATCTTTCTTTAACACACACACACACACACACACCAAGATATCCCTTAATGATGAACTAAGACAGACAAAGCTTTTATCTTCCAACTCTCCAAGTTGTTGTTTAGCTCAACCAACTAGCTCAGGGGTATCCAACACAGATTCTTGGAGAAGGGGTGGTTTATAGGAAACCAACTTGATCACGAGCTCAACATAACGGTCAGGGAGCAACCTGGTGATACTTCCGAGAAGATATTCAGGAAATCACAAACCACCGATATGTTACTAGGCTCGAGAACAATCTCGCCTTTCAGAGCAAGACGATATGATCAAATAAGCAAGGGATTGAATAATCCTAACTCATTGATCGAAGAGTGCACCGGAAATAAGGACTAGGTAGCACGATCAATCTTAGGATGATGATTCAATAACCAACACGCTAAGGATGAAATTATTGTCCTTTAACTACCAAGCAACGGAGTTGCTAGGAGTATTGATTTCACGCATCATGATTCACTTGTCGGTGTTCCGGTTACAATAACACAGGACCGAGAAATGAATGATGATGGCGAGGAGTATCACTGCGTCAAGAATTCACAAAAGGTGGTGCAATTCCTACGATATTCTCGACATAAAGGGGGTAATACTCGAAGGTAGAACAGAACAAAAGCTGGTTAGGCATTTGATCTGCGGAATACAACTACTTTGACCCAATCCCAGAGATGGACGAGGTACTGGAGTTTGTTTCTCCTAGTCATTCCGGATTAGAATGGCTTGACAGACCACAAGAATAATAGGCATCGATAACACAAATTCACAATTACTCCTGACTATCAATTGATAGACGAGGGCCAGAAAATAACTAAAGAGGGACAACCCAAAGGAACATATGTTTTTCTGAGTTGTGGATGCATGGATTAGTATGTCGAACAAATTCAACATATTTCTTCCGGATAACCCATGCAGAGGAGGAAGGACTGGCAGAGTCACAATATGAATGGAGTACTCCTCAAGAGCACTCTAGTTGTGATCTTTCGGTTCTGCGAGGAACTTCTTCCATAAGCAGTTCATGATATTTGGAAGAAGGATATACCATGAACCTCGAGGACTATCGCAAAGGTTACTAATATCCTAAAGGAACGAGCAAACACTAGCTACACGAATTAAGTAGAGTGAATCTTGGGTTCAAGAACCCAGAAATAGAATGCCTACTAACTAAATGGCATCACGGGATGCTTTCGAGAATAATGGCCAGAATCCGCACACTGGGAATGCAAAGCATTGCTAGATTACTAAGTGGTCCTCTAAGACACCTAGGGTCATAATAATAACTCCAACATATATGTCAAGGCAATAGAGTACCTCAACTCAACGATTAGTGTGGTTAATCTGGCCCAAAGGAACATCGAGAACGGAAAGAAGGGATTTGCAAATGCATCAGATAGTTTAGCAACCTGGGATGACTCGGACATCATAACGGCTGTAAATGCTTAAAGGACTTGAGACATCCTGCAAGAAATGGTGGCATAACCACTTAACATCACAATATCAATGTTCTGAGATCAACTAAGAACACATGGAAGTAGTAGGAACCGAACTGAGGCTTAAATCCATCAATCCTACGAGTCTACGGATTAGTAACACGTGATCCTGATAGAAAGATGAGAAGCCTAGTTCTTAATCCCCGTAGAAGAGAAGAGGGTGACTCAGGTCAGAAGGGCATAAGGTAAAGGAGTAAAAAGAGCCTTACGTTCCCTCCCACAATCAATTCCCTTATATAACTAAAGCATTTCTAGACACAACTTCGACCAGTTTGGCTTCGTAAACCTACAGGCAGTCAGGCTCTGATACCAACGCTATCAGGACCCCGATTCCAAGTCACATTGATCTAGCCGGTAACACCTCATATCACTTTGCGGCCTCACGCACGGTATTCCCACGGGTGTCGCCTTACCATGGCCCGGGACCGTTTGCGCCTTTTGGCTCACGTATATGATAGTGTCGCTAGCATCCATATGACAGAGAACCCGGGCCGACATGGCTAGTCGTGAACCCAAAGTGGCACTAACTTACGGGGACAGGCATACATGAATCAACATCGAGCATGTCGGTCAGCAGCGTGCGAATCCGGGCCGTAGCACTGGGCTAACAGGACTCCGGGAACCCGGGCTGTAGCAGGCTAGGCAGGACTCCGGATGTCACCGCGTGACATTTCCCCGAAGGGACAGACACAGGAACGAAGTGAATCACATGCCGGCCAGTCAAGTGTTTCGGAGCAGTAGTGCTGGGCTAGCAGGACTCCGGTGAACCGGGCTGTAGCGGACTACTATGGCTCATGGAAGCACAAGACTACATTTCCCCATAAGAGAGGCTACCAAGGATAAACAACTAGGTTGTCGGATCCCACACATACCAAGCATTTCAATCATACACGCAATATGCTCGATATGTGTAAATACAACATGGCATCACAACATAACTCTACGACTCAAGTATTTATTCATTAGGCTCCGAGGAGCGAGATATTACAAACATAGGTCTCATGACCCAACATTCAGAGCATACAAGTCAAACACATGCGGAAGCTTAACATGTCTGAGTACAGACATCTACAAATGAAAAAGGCTGAGAAGCCTGACTATTTACTAGATCCTGCCGAGGGCACAAGATCGTAGCTGAGGTATCAAGCTAAACGTCGAAGTCCACACGGAACTACTAGCGAGACTGACGTCTCTCTGCAAAACATAAAATAAGCAAACGTGAGTACAAATGTACCCAGCAAGACTTACATCAAAACTATCTACATATGCATCGGTATCAACAAAGGGGGTGGTGGAGTTTAACCGCAGCAAGCCAGCTTTGACTCGGTGGCTATCCTAACTACGACTGCAAGTAACTCTTTTGAGGTGGCGCACACGAGTCCACATATTCACCATATCAATACTCCACTATGGATCCGCTCCCGTCTCCCTACGAGAACGCCATCCATAGCACTCACGCTTATCTTGCGCATTTTAGAGTATCCACTTTCACTTGTCTATGAACTGTTATAGGCAACCCAGAAGTCCTTTACCGCGGACACGGCTATTCGAATAGATCATATTAACCCTGCAGGGGTGTACTTCGTCACACACGCTCTCACCACTTACCGCCGTTTACACAGCATGTATTCGGCAACCTTCAAGCGGAAGCCCAGCGAGGGTGTCGGCCACAGCCTACCTAAACGCTCAAGTCTCTAGTCCAGGTTTATCGCCTATTCAGGTTCCATCCGCAGGGAGTCCGGCCGAGGTTTCCACATACGGCCCCGAACGATGTGTACAGGGTTCCGAGACACCAAACGGGCGCCCGGCATGCCCGGCCACGTGCCTACCGCATCACAGCCCACCCCTCGGGTCAGCGCTGCCCACGGCCTCCAGCATACTACAAACACCAGAAACTACTTGCAACTCCTAGATAGAGGACAAGGGTGATTAAGAAGCCGAGAGGGTCCATTGGTTTCGGGCCCAATGCGTGGTAGTAACTGTATCATGGATCACAAACACAGAACTCAGTTCCTGAGGACGGCTTCAATGAGACAACCCACCATGTACTCCTACATGGCCTCTCACCGCTACCTTTACCAAATCGTGTTCACACACTTAGCTCACACACAGTAGGACATGTTCATCACCATTCCAACTCATCCCCGATGAATCAGACCTGACACAACTCTAAGCAATAGCAGGCATGACAAACAAGCATGAATGAGTAGGCACATCAGGGCTCAAACAACTCCTACTCATGCTAGTGGGTTTCATCTATTTACTATGGCAATGACAGGTCATGCAGAGGATAAGGGGTTCAACTACCGCAGCAAGTAACAGATGAATCGTTGTTGTCCTAATGCAGTAAAAGAGAGCAGGAGCGAGAGAGTGGGTTTGTATCGGAATGGACAAGGGGGTTTTGCTTGCCTGGCACTTCTGAAGATATTATAGTTCTTCATCGGTGTCATCGACCACGTCATCGGAGCATCGTCCACTGAGAGGGGACGGTTACCGGCAAACATAGAAGGGCACAATCAATGCAATGCAACAATATGATGCATGATCATGACATGGCAATATGTTGTGGTTTGAGCTAATGCAACTAGTAACAGAAAGGTTTGGGTTGATTTGAACTCAAGGTTCAAATTCAATTCAAACTATGAATTCAAATAGTGCATTATCATGTTTTGGACTAAACAGCGAGGTTAAGTTGTTCAAACATGCATGAAAATGCCATATTCAGATTCCTTGGATTTTTCTGATCATTTTTCATATATAATTTATTTCATTCTGAGTTATAGATTATTTTCTATGATTTTTTGAAGTTTATACTATTATTTGGAATTTTTTGAATTTTTTTAATCCAGAAATCAAATACTGCGTCCGCATTGTGTCAGGGTGACGTCAGCAGGTCAACTGACCTCGTCCAGGTCAAACCTGACCAGTGGGGTCCACTGGTCAGTGACACAGAGCTGTCTGGGTCACAGACATGTGGGGTCAGGTCAACAGCCACGTCAGCACGGTCAGCTCTGACGTGTGGGTCCCGTTGGATTATAAACTAATCTAAACAGAAATTAAATTAACATAAATAGGCACTGGGGCCCACATGGCAGTGGCTCTAGTGGTGTTTAGTATGGTCATTAGTGCTAATTAAACCGGCGCCACGTCAGCAGTTGACGCCGGCGACCACAGCAACGACGGGGACTCGCCGGAGTTGCTCGGCACGGCGCTACAGATCACCGCTTCACGCGTAGTTTGCGGCTACGGCGAGCTGGCGGTGCGGCGCATCTTATGGAGCAAGCAGAGGGGGCTGGGGTGGTCTGTGGTGACGGCAGCAGCGAGCTAGGCGGCGGCCGGAGTTCGGGCGCCGATGGAAACGATGGCTACAGCAAGCGCTAGGCCGCGGGGTTAAGGGGAAATGACGGCGAAGCTCACAGTGATCACGAAGAGGGGCTCGGCTTGCTCGGGGATGTCCTGTGGCTGGCGAATCGACGACGGAGGTGGTCGGCTCCCGAGGACGAGGACGACGGCGATGGCGAGGATGAGGGGCTCCCGGGCTTGTTTTGGTTCTCCTCGTCGACGTGCAGAGCCGCGGCGGACCCTAGGGATACGGTAGGGAGGTCGGGCGAGCTCGGTGGGCGCGTTGGCAGTGAGCGGCGGCGACGGGCTAAGCTCAGGTGGTCGCGGGAGAGAGAGCAGAGAAGGGGAGGAGTTCCAGAGAGAGGGGGGGTCGTGGCCGTCTCCGTGGCGCTGGGAGAGAGTCTCGGAGGCGTGAGGCAGGCAGGGAGGAGGTGGAGGCCTCGGGCGCGCAGGCGTTGACATGCCTCTGCCTACTGGCAGAGGTTGAAGACAACCGCTCCGGCCAGTGGGCTGGGCCGTCCAGCTGGCTGCACGAGGTAAGTGGCCCAGGTGGGCGTCTGCTCTATTTTAATTTTTGTTCTGTTTTCCTTTATTTAATCTTTTTGACACTATTTTTTTAAACTCCAACAAATGTAAAAACAGTGACAACATTCCTCTGAATATTTTTATATTGCACAATGGGATTATCCAAAGCCACATAAATTATTTCAGAGTTATCTGAAATTTTATTCCATATATTAAGAATATAAAACCAAATCCAAATACAATAGTGATTTAAATTCAATGCCCAAAATAATTCCTTAAAAATGTTCATTATTTTTGGTTTGGATCAAAGCCCTTGCCAAAAATACCAGATATCAATAAAGAACATTTTGGTTTCATTGAATGCAAATTTTAGTTGGACCTAGTTTGATTCAAGTGATGCTAGGGTTTGAACATGCCCATTTCAAGATTAATTGAAATTGAAAATGATGCATGGATGCAATGCCACTAATTACAAGCAGATTTCTAGGGCTGTGACAGAGAGCCACGGCGGCGGGCCTTCGTAGCCGCAGACGGGCACAGGGCATTTGCAGGGCGCGAGCGGACACACGCTCTGGTGATCGCGAGCTTGTGGTAAGTGACGTAGAGCCCACAGCCTTCGTGCGGGCACTACACCCTCACCGAGGAGAGGACGGCGTCTGCCACCGTGTTCCGCACGTCGAAGCCACCGCCGCGCTTGCACTTCTGGAACTGCCGCGGGTTCCCGGGGCGCTCGACGCGGCAGTCCGCGCAGGCCAGGTGCCCTCCCTTGCACTGCACAAATCAATCGAACAACACATCAATCAAGAAACCTGCACCTTGCTCGATCAGCCGAACGGAGGAGGTGTATTCGAACCTCATACACTGGAGGCTTCAAGGGGCGTAGGCACAAGTGGTAGTGGAGCAAGGTGAGGTCCAGCGAGACCATAGAGAGCTCCACCGTCGGGTCCTGTTCCGTCTGCATGATCTCGCCCTCCTTGTGCACAACCATCTCTAGCTTTATTAGGACCGGGGCATTACAAAGCTTTACTGTCACATATTCATACTACTTCAAGGTGCATTAAATCAACACATGCAAGTATCAAAAGGAGAGTCACGACATGCATGCATGCGTTGTAATTAATGCATCGGTAAACGCAAATTATTGAAATATATCGAGTGCAGTGCTTTGATGTGTTGCGTCAACTCGTACAAGACCGAGAAGTTTGATTACTACAACGCCCCCTCGCCTTAACCGCACCTGCCTTTGGCTGCATGACAGGTGGGCCACCCACCTGTTGGGCCCACCTATCATAGACGCAAAGGCAGGAGCAGTAAGTCAATGTAGCTGCGTCCCTCCCTCGCCCATGAGCGTGGTGGCTGGTAGGACTAGGAGAAGCTTTCGTTCGCTACACGCTCTCCCTCCCGCACACGGTGGACATGCAGCAGTTCAATCGGTGTTAGATGGCTAGAAGCATACTGTAGTACTCCTCCACTGCAGTAGTACTCCATCATTGTTCGACTTCCCGAAGAGGCAGTTTCATGTGTAGAGTAGTCTAGGATAGCGTGTACCGTGCCTGTAAGCTTAAAGTCGTTGGGGTTGGCTCCATGCTTTTTTTGATTAAAATAATCTTCTGGCCCTACTTGTCATCCTGGTGATTCTAGTTTGCACGCTCATCTGGTCAAGACAGGAATATATATTTTAATTTGTGGTGGGGTAAATGTTAGAGGTTGCAGCAAATGGAGTATTGTACACTGCGGGTCTTTCAGCCAAGTTTAGAGGCAACCATGTGGGGCCAGTGCTATGATGTGTCGCGTCAACTCGTACAATGAGGAGAAGCTTGATTTTACTACTACACGCCTTTTCCCTCACCCATGCGTGCGGTGGCTCATAGGCGAGGACATGCTTTTGCATATAGTAGTACTGCAACAAGCTATCCCTTCCGCTCGCGGTGGACGGACATGCAGCAGTGGATTCGATACTGTAGAAGTAGTAGTAGTAACATCATTGTTCGTCTTCTCGAAGAGGCAAAGAGCCAAGCGCAACCCGAACGTGGCAGTTGCGAACCTTGGAGCACGCATATAAAAAAACGAGACCAACCCGGGCTAGACTAGCCTGTTGTTATAGAAGAAAACTCCGTGAGAACCAAACGCTCAAGCTGAGACTTGAAACCTAGTGGGCTGGCTGCGAACTCCCGCGCCTTGCCAACTGAGCTATGCTCAGTTCTCAGGAGCATGTATATAGGCAGGCTCTTGCATGAAACAAAATTGCTATGTGAGCCCACTATTACTTGCTAGTATAGCCCTGTAAACCAGAAAGGAGTATTTGCCTTTCTAGAGATTTCAACAAGTCACTAGACTACATCGAGACGGTGTACATATGGAGCAAAATGAGTGAATCTACATCGTAAATAAATATGCAGTTCTCTCGTTTTCCTCTCGGCCTTGGTCGCGGTGCACAATATTGAGTATACTAGTATTATCATCTTGAAATTTACGAAGTCACCATAGGCACCTCGTCGTCGACGGGAACGTCTCCTGACACGCGATAGACGCGAGCGACAGTCGCCTCCATAGGTGATTGAATGCCAAGGAGGGAGAGGGTAGCGGTTCCCGAGATGTTGAACGGTCAATGATGCATCCTCAAATTACATGCAGAGGGAATTAATTGGAGAAGCAGAATAGAGCCAGCACGATGTGAATGCAACAGAGTTTGGATTCTCATATAAAGGTGCCCCACCACTCCAATCCATCTACTCCTAGTCTCTGCGCAACACTGCTCACTCCAATCCAAGACCAAGTGACCAGAAGCCAGAACCACCTATGGAGGCGATGGACGCGAGCGGCAGTCGGCTGTGCCAAATCATCCAAGGCGCCGGCCTGCGGCCCCGCACCGCGCAGCGTTTCGAGATGGTGCTAGCGACCGCCGATGTCGTAGCCCTCGCCGACGCCGCCTTCGCCTCTCGCATGGACGACATGATGGTCAACTCCATCCGCAAGTTCTCTGCCGTCAAGAAGCGCGCGGACGACCTTGCCGTACTTCTCCAGCCCGCGCGCCCAGGCTCCTCATTCCCTGCCACCCTCATCGGCCTCCATGGTGACGAACTCTTTCAAGCCCTGGTGGCCCTGCAGGTGCCGGAGGTCGCGACGAAGAATGTGCACCTCGAGGAAGCGCTCGTCGCGCAGTGCCTCGCCATGCAAGAAACCGTCGACCTGCACATCCACGTCTACGAGGAAATCGTCTACACAAGCCACTACAAGGCCAGCGAGGACAGAAAGACGTTGGCCTTCTTCCAGCGGCTGGAATCTTTGGACGCCATTGTTCAGAAGCACGTCGACCTGGCCACGAAAGCCGCTGCTACTTAGCTGCCGTTCGGTGGGCTGGCGCCCTGAGTCGAGGAGGTGGACATCGTCGATGGATGCATCTCTTCTTCTTGCCTCCTATAACCAGCACTGCATCGCCTCATGGCCTTAATGTTTTATTAGTATAGGAGTATATGGCATTTTTATTCCAGTAGTAATGTTTTCACTGTGAGGTGGGGCCGCAGTTGAGCAAACCGACCATCGGCAAATCCCCACCCCGCCCGCGTCGGCTGAGTTTAGAATTAGAAGAGAGAAACGAGGGAGAAGAGCTAGCTGTAGCACGAATGTTGTTGTCAGGATGGGACTCGCGTTGATAGAATAGGAGTACTGAGCACTCGTACCTCTTTTTTAGGGAAAAAGCAGTCGTATGTCTAGTACTACCACTAGTTGGGTGCGTGCGACCTACACCTGTCATCACTTTAGGTCTCCTTTTCGAACCGCAGCTACGCTTCACCATACATATTTTTTCACGCATTTATCCTCCTATATGTACAACTAGGCTATTTCCACGTGCTCCCTTTCGCCGACATGTGGGACATAGAGCATCTGGGTCGTAGTGCATGCACGACTCGGAGCATATGCCGGGCTACTTTACATTTCAGACCTCACGAATTACATGCAAACCTCCCGCAGAAGAATAAATAAATAAATGAATTACTACATGAAACCGGATTATTTTCGTGGAAACCAGAGCACGTTCATTAAATTTTGGACATAACATGTTTATAAAAAACTACCGGACCTAAACCAGTCTAAGGGCCTCTTTGAGTCACATGATACTGAAAACACAAAAATGGGGAAAGTATGATGGCGATGAACCGAGACGAGGAGAACTCTACTAACTCAGTTAGAGGTGAGAGTTAGATTCTAACCCTGAACTAACTCTAAACCAAAGAGCTGTATGGATGGCAAGGTTAGATTGACAATAAATGTTCTTTCTCAATCGTTTGACTACTTTGGACCCTATTTCCTGCCGGATTTGGTGTGGCCGGCTCTTGTGTGGCCTCCTCCCGCTCACAATTGACATAAACGAACCATCTTTACAAATCAAGCATGCAAAACATGATAAATTTTACTTTGTCCATACAATTGAGATATCCCACTTAAACATACAAGTCCTCAATCAAGCTTCACAAAAAAATACACTCCATGAAACAAAGCATGAGCTAACTCATCACGGAAGTCATTCACGATAGGGAGGGAGCCCGGAGCCCCTCACGCACCCAGGGAGGAGCTCGTCATCGTCGCTCTGGAGGAAGGCTCTGTAGAGCCCAAGCCCCGGGAACCGCTCCGACGCCGGTGCTTGCGATTTGAGGTCGACACCGGCATGGGTAGCAGGGCCACTTGCCGATGACCGCGAACCGAATCCTTGGGCCTCTAGAAATAATGCAAGCCTGAAACTGAAATACCTAGAAAGGTGAACTGAATCTTTGGGCCTCTAGAAATAATGCAAGCCTGAAACTGAAATACCTAGAAAGGTGAACTGAATCTTTGGGCCTCTAGAAATAATGCAAGCCTGAAACTGGAATACCTAGAAAGGTGAACTAAATCTTTGGGCCTCTAGAAACAATGCAAGCCTGGAACTGAAATACCTAGAAAGGTGAACTAATTCTTTGGGTCTCTAGAAATAATGCAAGCCTGAAACTGAAATACCTAGAAAGGTGAACTGAATCTTTGGACCTCTAGAATGATTTATTACCTCCTCAAGCAGCACCAAACAATTCCATGCGTGCACCACAAATCTATACCAAGTTTAATGAGGATCTACTTTTCCAAATCAGAATTAGCGCTAGAGCGAGCAAGATCAATGATATGGCTATGAGACAGAGAAGGAACGAACAAACTCACCCCTCTCGCGACCTCCCTGGTAGATGCGCCGCCGCCGCGCAAGACAGAGGGAGAAAAACGATTGGTGAAGGGGGAGCGGGGCGAGCTTCGAAGGCCGGAGGGAGAGGGAGGCGGAGGCCGGAGGGAGAGGGCGGCCAGAGGAGAGAGAGGGCGAGCGGCGGAGCGGCGCTTGGGCGGGCGGCCCAATGGGGAATAGAGAGGAGTCGTGCGAGGGGGGGGGGGAGGGAGCGATCTGGTGCGGGCAGGGGAGATTTTTTAGTTCTCTTTTAGTGGGCCCGAGGAGAACTAACACAATTAGAACCTCTCCACCGGGCTAGTTTTTTTTAGCTGGGTTAGAGCAAACTAGCTCAAACTAACCCCTCCTGTTTGGATAATTTGAGGCTATTTCAACCCAAACTAGCTCTAACTCAGGGATCCAAACAAAGAGGAGTAGTACTGTACATGCTACAGTCTGGACCGTGGCACATTGTTTTTTATGGCCATATCCGCACATTGTTTTCTACTGCTGATTCACTGGGCTCCCGTGGTTCGCACTCCTCCGACGTGAGTAGTAGTGCTACTACTCCCTCCGTTCCTAAATATAATTCTTTTTAGACATTTCAAATTGACTACAACATACGGATGTATGTAGACATATTTTGGAGTGTAGATTCACTCATTTTGCTCCGTATGTAGTCACTTGTTGGAATCTCTAGAAAGACTTATACCGCATGATTCTTTGCTCCTTCTTACTACTCCCTCCTTCCGAAAAAGCTTGTCCCTCAAATGGATGTATCTACCACCAAATTAGTGCTAGATACATCCATTTGAGAGACAAGCTTTGGACAAGCTTTTTTGGATGGAGGGAGTACTACGTACTACTTCGCCGACATGTCGGACAGCCGGCAGCATCCGGGTCGACGTAATACGTGTCATGCACCATATTAGAGTGCAGAACGGAAGGGGGGCATCACCCCGGTCGTACCGCTAGTAATTCATGACTATAGTGAGTAGTCATATCACAAGTCTTTCCAGCAGTAACGCGCCGTCAAATAGCACAACCCGACCTTTCCATCAGTAAGTAAGTTGAATCCGCTACTCCCTCATCCTCCTCGCCTCTCTGTCAAACCGCCTACACGAAAATTGCCGCGTGTACTGCCCGGGAAAAGCCCCGCCCTCAACTTTTAACTACGCGAAAATAGTTCGAGCTTGTTCGTTCTATATAAATACTAGTACTGTATGTTTATTCACCCGTGGGGTTGTTCAATGAATGGAGGGCCGGGGAGCACAAGTGAACAATACTACTACTAGTAGTAGTAAGTAGGAGTCGTACAGTTAGTCACCTTAAATAGAGAGTTTCTTTTCTTTAATGCCACGTACACAAATTGAAACGCTTGTTGTGGAGAGAAAAAGATAATCACTCCACTATATATGTACGCAGGGGCCTGAGCGCTTGCTTTACTAGGGTTGCTCTCTTCATTCTCTCATCCTCTCTACATATAAACAAGACAGCGGCAGCGACATTTTCTGTCTGCTCACCGCTGGTCTCAGATCCGGCCGGATCCCTTCGGCTGGTGTGTGTAGAGGACTAGGTGCATCGTTCACGCGGTCATCGCCGGCGAGGGAGGAAAGCCACAGCTGCTGGAGGGGCCCGATCCTCTGCCCGTGCTATTCTCTCCGACACAGCGCCTGCTTGGGAGGTCCTCCGACCCTTCTTCCTCCCTGCCGTATTGTGCGCAGATCCGACCTGCCGCCACCGACATCCCGACGACCCTCAAGTATAAGTTCTTCAAAAGTGGCCTTGCTCTACTACCCCAGCTCCCCACGTGTCTGCATGTGCATCTTTTTCTACTCCCATCAGCTCTTCGAAAGCCTCCTAAATTTTTAGTATTATTAGAGGTAAAGCTACTTCATGCATTCAAATCTAGGACTTTATTCAAACAACGAAGAAAGGGGGGAAAGTTGTAGCATGAATCTAGGACTTGATTCAAAGAGGAAATAACATGGTGAAAGTAGTAGAGACTGGATACCCAACCGGTCTCTTGGTTGAAAAGGGAAATAATGGGAAAACGCAGTACAAACTGGATAAGGAACAAATCTATTATTGGTTGAAAAAAAGATAGAAAGTGGCGGCTGGTGGACAAGTCAACAGAGTATGTCCAGGATTAGATTTGTTGCCCTCAGATAGTAAAAGGTCTCCAGGATTAGAATTGCTGCCCTCACATAGTAAAAGGTCTCAGGATTAGATTTGCTGCCCTCACATAGTAAAAGGTCTCCAGGATTAGATTTGCTGCCCTCACATAGTAAAAGGTCTCCAGGATTAGATTTGCTGCCCTCACATAGCATGAACAAACTCGGCATCACCACTTTATGCCTCCTTGTAGGTGCATTGTGCTGATGTGTCCACTGTCGCATGTCCTTATACCAACCTTTTGCTGTTGTTAATGTAAGGGCACATGTAAAATGAAGCGATCACACTGTTACCTTAGGGACATGTCTAACCAGTGTTATTGTTAGTCTAATGCCTCCAGTGATAAGATGCAATTAAACTGTGTTACAAATGGTACTCCTGCTGTTTTCCCCAGTATGATAAGTAAGTTGCTCTTTTACGCTGCTGAGTGTCCTTGTGTCCCCATGGTCCCATGTCCTTAAACCAACTCTTTAGCTGCTGTTGATTTACTATATCTGGTAAACAAGCAATGCCACCATTAAAGTAATCCCATATTTGACGAATGTCATTGTTGTCGTAATGCTTCCGGTAACATGAAGCATTGCTGACATTTTAAAATTTCTATTGTCCTTGCGTGATTGCCATGAACATAATTAAGATGCTTCTTTTCATTTCGTGTATGTTTCGTATATTCTTACTGACCAGCAACTGTTTACTTTCTATCTTTTTGTGCAGATAGGGATATCCATTTCACCTTGTTGCTATTGTGACCTTTTGGTGAACTGCACAAAACACTTTTTTTTGGAATGAGTGTCTTGTGTAGTTCAATTAAAATGTCACGTGGGCAATATCTCTAAATTTTGGTGGAACTGCACAAAATGGTGATTGGAGTTTCCAAAATCTCCGTCAAGTTCTGCTGGTAATCTCGTGCAACATTTTATTAGCCTTTCCAAGATGAGCCGTCACTGTCACCACAATGGCACTTTATTTTAGTGGAACTGCACAAAAGGATAAGCAAATTATAGTTGCACCTTACATGAGCCGGACAGCCAACCTTAATGTTCCTCAATTTTAGTGCAACTACTAAAGAAGAACCTGCCAGCTCACGAGAGCAAGTACTTCTTGCTAGCTGAATGATGCAATCTTTGCTTCATTTCAGGTGAACTGCAGAAAAAGGCGCATGAATTGAATCATGGAACTCGAGGCAGGCCTCATCCGAGTGGAGCTTCAGGTTGAGTTCAAGGAGTGCCACTATTATAGTAATCATGCTCTTCTTGTTTGTGTTGTGCAAATAGGAATACTCAACTACAGATGTTGTGACGGTCAAGAGCATTCGCCAAGTTCTTCGGTTGTATGACACGGCTAGCCAAGATGGATTTAATCCCGATATTCACTTTATCAAAAGGCTCTAATGGGTTGGTTCTGAATCTTGCAAGCTGGGAATCAATGAGATGTGTAGGCATATTTGTTGTACTTATTATTTGAATCTTATTTGTAGGTTATGAATCTTGCAAGCTGGGAATCAATGAGATGTGTAGGCATCTTTGTTGTACTTATTATTTGGATCTTATTTGTTGGTTCTGAATCTTGCAAGCTGGGAATCAATGAGATGTGTAGGCATCTTTGTTGTACTTATTATTTGGATCTTATTTGTTGGTTCTGAATCTTGCAAGCTGGGAAACATGGAATGATGATGCAGAGGACAACAACCATAACAAACAGTTCAAACTTGGTAGTATTATCTGTGTGAAAGTGCGACAAATGTGCTGATCGTGTGCGTCCTGAGAATAATAATTCTAATTGTTGTGCCTGTTGATCCTGTGGCACTGATAGAACGAGCCAATGCATTGCTTGTTTTAAGTATAAATTTCTATTAAAGCTAATTAAATTTAAGTAAAGTGACCACTAACTCTTGTTATTATACAATACCAATACAGACCCGCTCATGAACCGACGTGTGGCCGGAGTAGGTTTCTTAATGGAGGCGTTTGAATGCACCGAGGGTGCATCTTCTACCGGGCGTGCAGCAGGCGAGGGAGGGGTAGTAACTGTTGTCGCATGTACACACTCAGTTTACTGTTGAATCTAGTTCCCCAAGAGCTGAAAAACAAACTGTTGCCGCCGCCTACCCACTCGTTCACTTGAAGAGACTCCAATGGCAGTCCGAGGGGTGACCCTGCTGGATATGGACTTCAGCAAGGAGTTCCCCTTTGAGTGCGCCGTTCAGTCGTATGGCTGCACCAAGTTGAATGTGATGTACACCAACGATCCGGACTCGGTGAAGCTCTGCCTCGCCGAGTTCAAGCAGTACCTATAGGACGAGAAAGCACAAGGTCGCAGGACTAGACCTTGTGCCCATCCATTCATCTCCTGACATGGACCAGCGGATCACCGTCGCCCAGGTATGTGTGCGGGACGAGGTTCTCATCTACCACTGTTGTAGGTCCATCAGAGGTTCTGGAGCATTCACACCTTTCATCGGCAGCGCCGACTGCACCTTCGCTACAGTGGAGAGAAGGAAGAACGCGCTGATTCGGCAATCTGGTGCAACAAGCTTGTCGACATCCAGAAGCAATACAAGATCATCGGCACGGGCAGGAGAAGGAGTCCGTGGTTGACTTGGCCGATACCATCATCGACCCCTGATATGCCAACATGAAAGAAGACAACGATACCAAGGACCTGAACACATGGGAGGTACCTCTGAATCTAGCCTACATAACCTACGCGGCCAAGGACGCATACACATGCTACGACATGTACAGGCGGATCTTGGACATGAGGGCATGTGTGCTTCCCGTAACCGACGAGTACACGGACAGCCGCAGCGTCATGATCAAGCGTGCCAGGAAGGTCTAGATGTTGTACTTTATCTGTTTATAAGCACCTTTATCATCTGAGTGTTTCATGCATTAGCCTATGTGTCGTAATTATCTGTTTTGTCTGAAATATTTCTTTTAAGAACCCATTAACCTGTTTGCTTTTTAGTGGCTATTTGCTTATGTATGTAACTAGTTCACTTGTCCGTTAAAAAAACTAGTTCACTCGGCTGTCGTGCTTTGAATCTCCTTCCTCCCAACATATTCCCCTTCTCAGGTGGACCCAGTAGGTCTCGTACATAGACATATGGGACCAACCACCTATCCATTTGTATTTCTTTATTTTGTTCAATCTTTCATTCTCTTCCTATATAGCGGCTGGCCATCATAGCCTATGGCATTGGCCAGGCCATCCCTCTACTCCCACACATTGTCCGGTGGCGGCAGCTCCACCGGCCCACCTTGCACCCGAACAAGTCAACCCTCGTACTCCCCTCCGCCTGCGTCTTCCCCCGCTCCGGTTCGTTCGGTCCGAGGTCTTGATGTCGTCCTCCGCCTTGGTGCTCTAGCCACGGTGCCGCCGTCTGTCGTTCCCATCATGGTCAACAAAACAAGAGGAATCGGGAGACAACTGTTCGTCGAGAGGCTGACAGTCCCGGGCCCACCAGGTCCATGGCATAGGTTTTGTTGCTTAACATGGGCAGCCCACGACATGTTTCAACATTTTTTGGATCCAGTAGGTATCAAGCGGCCTCTGGGCCTCCCAACCTAGCTTGTCTATAACATCAGCAGCCCAAGTTATGTTTTTTTCAAGACGACGCACAGCTCAGTTCTATTTTTCTATAAGAATGCAAAACTGAACCTATGTTTTCTATAAGAATGCAAAACTGAACCTATATTTATATCTTATTTTATTACATATATATATAATAGAAACAACATAAGGTTTTGTTAAACCTGTCGTTCGTCCAACCATTTTATAGACCTTCCCACTTCCTTTATTTTTCGTTTTCATTAATCCTATATCTGAATTTTCTCCCACTTTCTTTTTCGATGTAAACTGAGTTTTCTCCGAGTACTTTTCCCTAGAACCAACTCAACTGTCCCACGTCTAGCCTAAAAAATAATAATACCCCACGTACTATTAACTCATCAAATTAAAATGATATTTTTTCGTAAGTTGAAAGTTCTTACAAAATAATAATAATAATTGTTTATATATAACTTGGCAAGTTAACTCCTAGTGATTGCGTACATAAGCTTGCAAAGATTTTACTGACCAATGCAGTAATAGACGTGCAATCATGTGTTTACATTTTTATAACATTTCTCCGTCTAGCCCAACATGATATTTTCACCCAGCCCAGCAAGTCCGCGGATTTCGAGAAAAATGCAAATGGGCTTTAAATTCTACCATATATATAAACGGGCTGCATAGATGCTACATCATTGTTTCACCCAGCCCACCAAATGGACTAAAAAACAAATGGACTGGCTGACATGTGGGCCAGTAGGTCGAAGCCTAAGAAGGCGTTGGATTTACATCCAACGACCGGCATTCTTCTTCAATCTCTCGTCTTCTTCCCCAGCACTGCCGGGACTGCCTGCTCCAGCCTTCGGCGTCCAGTGGCGTTGTTTTGCGCGCCTTAGCGAAACGCTACCCCGCCGACGGCCAGGCCATCCCTCTACTCCGCACCTCCTGTTATTCTCTGCCAAGTGTAGGCCCACCCCACACCCGAACCAGTCAAGTTTCCCACTCCTCTCCGTCTGCGACTCCACTGCCGCGTCTTCCCCATCTCTGGGTCGTTCCAGTCTGGGGCCTCGCCGTCGTCCATCGCCTCGGTGTGCTCGGCGTGGCGTGGTCAACATACGAGAGTCATCGGAAGAGGGCTGTACGTGGAGAGCCTGACGGCTGGGACCCACGAGGTCCATGGTGGCACGCAAGGAAAGTTCCTCCTTATTAAGCTGTTTCCTCCCCCTGACAGCTGGGACCCACCGGCTGTATCTTCGCATGGAAGGAAGTGCCTCCTTGTTATGAGAAAAAATATTCCTCCCGTTGATAGCTAGGACCCGTCAGATTTGGTGGCTGACTTGTGGGCCTACTAAGCGGACGTGTACGCAGGGCTTTGTCAACTTAATAAACAAATGATTCTAGCAGCTGGACCGTTGGATGTTAATCCAACAGCCGTGCTCCTTCATCAACCTCTGTTCTTGCTCGTGTCTCCCGTGGGCGGCACCGTGGCAGTGCTGCCACGCACCCAAACATCTGCAACTCCACTACCGCGCCAGGTCGTTCCAGTCTGGGGCCTCGCCGTCGTCCACCGGCCTTGGTGCGCTCGGCACGGTGTGGTCAACATGGTCAACAACCGAGAGTCATCGGAAGATGACTGTACATGAGAGGCTGACAGTGGGGACGCACCACGCCCATGGACGCATGCATGCAACTGCATCCTTTTTACCCTGAAAAATAATGTTTTCTCCCCCTGACTGCTGGGACCCACCAGCTACATCTTCGCACGCAAGGAAGTGCGTCCATATTAGGGCAAAAAAATGATTCACCCCCTAACTGCTGGGACCCACCGGCTACATCTTCGCACGCAAGGAAGTGCGTCCATATTACAGAGAAAAAAAACGATTTGCCCCCTGACTGCTGGGACCCACCAGCTACATCTTCGCACGCAAGGAAGTGCCTGACAGTCAGGACCCACCCGGTCGAAGCGTACGTAGCATTGTCATTCTGGTCGTGAACATGTACGTACATACTGGTCGATCGGTCTGTCTGCAGGCTGCAGCGATGAATCGTGGCTGTGCAAGGAAGGGCACGTGTCGTAGTAGAGGCGCGCATGTGTCGTAGTAGAGGCGCACATGTAGCATGTACACGTACGTACAGCGGCTAGGGTGCAAGAAAGAAAATACGGCCACGTACGTACATACGGGCGGGGTCTCGAACGCCTACTCGCGCATACGTACGACCAGGGCTCGTTTACATGGCTGGGTCGGAACAGAGAAACTGCGTCGTCGTCGTGTTCATGGGGAGGCAACGGAATGCGTCGTGTTCATCGAGAGGCAATGGAATGCGTGCTGTTCATCTGGAGCCAACTGGCTTGGACGGAACATGCGATGGAAACGAGGCCTGGCGTACCGCAGAACGGAGGACGACCTTGTGTTCGACCGGCCACGATGGAAACGGGATCCTGTTCATCGGGAGGGGTCTGGCGTACCACAAAACGGAGGAAATGGACCTCCTACGGTCGAAA
This sequence comes from Triticum aestivum, assembly GCF_018294505.1. Taxonomy (NCBI): domain Eukaryota; kingdom Viridiplantae; phylum Streptophyta; class Magnoliopsida; order Poales; family Poaceae; genus Triticum; species Triticum aestivum. The sequence continues at coordinate 272,466,435 of NC_057814.1, read as the reverse complement.
ACGGGGTCCTGTTGATCGGGAGGGGTGTGGCGTACTACGACTTGTGTTGGAGCGCTACGGTCGAAACGGGGGTCCTGTTCATCGGGAGGGGTGTGGCATACCGGAAAACGGGACTCTACGGGATACTGTTCATCTCCACCGTTGACCTCCTCCAGCCTCCACGGGCTACTGTTCCTCCACCATCGACCTCCTCCAGCCTCCACCTGCGACTGTTCATCCACGGGCTCCTGTTCATCCAGCCTCCACCGTGCGCTCCTCCACCAGCTACTGTTCAACCAGTCCTCTCCACGGGGGTCCTATTCAACCACCCATCCATGAGATACTGTTCATCCAGCCCTCCACCGGCTACTGTTCAACCAGCCCTCCACCGGCTACTGTTCAACCAGCCCTCCTCTGGCTATTGTTCAACCAGCCCTCCACGGGGTCCTGTTCATCCAGCCCTCCACGGGGTCCTATTCATCCACCGGCTCGGTCGATCGGGGTACTGTTCATCCAGCGCCAACGGCCTCTACTACCACGGGGTCCTGTTCATCCAACCCCCACCGGGAACTGTTCATCCAAACCCCCCAACAATGCTCACTGTTCATCCAGAGGCAACATCGATCGGCTTCAGTTAGCAGCAGTAGCGAAGGAATCGCTCGATCGGGTTCAGTTAACAGCCATCGATCGATCGCTCGGGTTCAGTAACGCGTAGCCTACAGTGCAATCGCTCGGGTTCAGTTAGAGCCCAACGCCTCGCTCGGGTTCAGTTAGAGCGCAACGTCTCGCACACATGCGCGTACGTATGAGAGAAACGCGCATCGCTCGGCCCCCGACCAGCCACCGTAACCGGGAACTCCCCGATATTTTCCTCGCCCTCACTTCTACCACGGTATTTTCTGTCATGGACGGCCCAAAGAATGTCATGCAGCTGCGTCTCCGGCCCGCCCAGGATGAAAAGCCCATTTTCTGTCATGATTTTTTATCATAGAAAGTAGGACCCCACCACATCTATGATGATACCGGGTTTTGTCACAATTATTGTCATAGAAGTGTCATAAGTATGACAGATTTTTTTTTGTTCGGCCCAAAATGTCACGGATGTGTCTTTTTTTGTAGTGGTGGTGCTATCGTACATCCACGTTGATGGAGACTTCAACCCACGAAGGGTAACGGTTGCGCGAGTCTGCGGAGGGCTCCACCCACGAAGGGTCCATGAAGAAGCAACCTTGTCTATCCCAGCATGGCCATCACCCACGAAGGACTTGCCTCACTAGGGTAGATCTTCACGAAGTAGGCGATCTCCTTGCCCGTACAAACTCCTTGGTTCAACTCCACAATCTTGACGGAGGCTCCGAAGTGACACCTAACCAATCTAGGAGACACCACTCTCCAAAAGGTAATAGATGGTGTGTTGATGATGAACTCCTTGCTCTTGTGCTTCAAATGATAGTCTCCCCAACACTCAACTCTCTCTCATAGATTTGGATTTGCTGGAAAGATGATTTGAGTGGAAAGCAAGTTGGAGAAGGCTAGAGATCAAGATTTATGTGGTTGGAATGGAGTATCTTGACCTCAACACATGAGTAGGTGGTTCTCTCTCAGAAAATGTATGATGGAAGTGTAGGTTTGTTCTGGGCTCTCCTTACGAATGAAGAGTGAGTGGAGGGGTATATATAGCCTCCACAAAAAATCTAACCGTTACACACAAATCACCAAACTCGGTGGGACCGAATAATGAAACTCGGTCGGACTGATTTAGTTCAAAATATGAACGTTAGGCTTTTTGGTGGGACCGACAAGTCAACTCGGTAGGACCAATTGCATTAGGGTTAGGGCATAACGTAATCTCGGTGAGACCGATTACACAAACTCGGTGGGACCAATTTTGGTAATAAGCTAACCAGAGAGTTGGTCAAGCAAACTCGGTGGGACCGAAACGTTACGAAAGGGAAACAGAGAGTTTGCATTGCGAACTCGGTGGGACCGATTGCTCATCTCGGTTGGACCGAAACGTTACGAAGGGAAACAGAGAGTTTGCAATCCCATCTCGGTGAGACCGAGATCCCTACCGGTAAGACCGAAATGACTAGGGTTTTGTGGCAGTGGCTATGTCAAATGAACTCGGTGGCACCGGATAGAAAGTTTCGGTGGGGCCGAGTTTGACTTTTGGTTTGGGACATATGTGGATATGAGAGAGTGGTTGAGGGTTTTGGAGCATCTCAGTAAGCACTTTGAGCAAGCAAGCCATTAAGCAACACCTCATCCCCTTTTAATAGTATTGGCTTTTCCTATGGACTCAATGTGATCTTGGATCACTAAAAATAAAAGGTAGAGTCTTGAGCTTTTGAGCTTGAGCCAATTCCTTGTCCTTATCATCTTGAAGGGGTTCCACATCCTCTTGTCCATGCCACTCCATCTGTTGAACTTGTCTGAAATACACTAGATGAAAACATTAGTCCAACAAGAGATATGTTGATATTAATTACCAATACCACCCAGGGAGCACTTGTGCTTTCAGTTCCGAGGGTGACAGAAGCTTAAACCCTAGTTTATGCGCTATTCCGTAAGGGACTGATTGGATCCAAAAGTTTAATGCTCTGTTTAGAATTTATTCTTAATACTCTTCTCGTAGTTGCGGATGCTTGCGGGAGGGTTAATCATAAGTAGGAGGTTTGTTCAAGTAAGAACAGCACCTAAGCACCGGTCCACCCACATATCAAATTATCAAAGTAGCAAACACGAATTGAACCAACATGATGAAAGTGACTAGATGAAATTCCCGTGTACCCTCAAGAACGATTTGCTTATCATAAGAGACCGTTTTGGCCTGTCCTTTGCCTCAAAAGGATTGGGCTACCTTGCTGCACTTTTGTTACTACTATCGTTACTTGCTCGTTACAAATTATCTTGCTATCAAACTACTCTGCTACTTACAATTTTAGCACTTGCAGACATTACCTTACTGAAAACTACTTGTCATTTCCTTCTGCTCCTCATTGGGTTCGACACTCTTACTTATCGAAAAGAGCTACAATTGATCCCCTATACTTGTGGGTCATCAGCATGCCGCCAGGACAGTAGCCTACTATGCATGCACCCAGCAAAGCCTGCCTGCATGCGTCGATGCACGCCGCCACGATGCGCCGACCGAGCCTGCATGCGCCGATGCGTCCGCCACGATGCACTGACCGAGTAGCTTTCTTGCATGCCAGCCGCCACTGATGCAGCGACGGTCACTGCCGCTGGTTCCTCTCTTCTAGCTAGGTGGCTACATATTTGTGGCTTGTGTAAAAAAAGATAAGTGTTCGTTGTGGCTGCATGCACTAGGTGGTTACTAACAAGGGAACCCTACTAACAAAGCGATCTCTCTAAGGAAACAATCAACAAATATGTAGTCCCAATATGTAGATAGGGCCAACAAGCCCATAGCACGATCACATAGTTCACACTAGGAAGAACTTAATAATAGAATAGATAGAAAACTTAATAATAGAACTTAATAAAAGGGCCAACAAGCCCATAGCAACTCCAACATAGTTCAATTACAACTTAACATAACATAGAGTAAAAAACGATAGAGGGTTTAGAACCCTAGTCGCCGCCTTCTCCACCTCGCTCCTCCTCCGAGCGCCCTTTTCACTGCTCCTCCGGGGCATTGTCAATGGGGTACGGAAGAGTGTGCATGCGCGTCGCGGTGGGGAAGATGTTGGTGTACTCCATGAACCTGTTATGGGTGGTGAAAGCGATGAACTCGCAGCCACACCAAAACACCCGGGTGAGGAGGTAGAAGGCGTCGAATGTGTTGGTGAAGTGGGCAAGGAGAGCAACCACCACCCCATTTTGGATGACCTCCTCGACGCGGATCATCATTGGAGATCCCCACGAGAGGTGGTGGTAGCCGGACGTGAGGAAGAACTCGGTAAAGTTCCTTGCGGTCCTCGACCTTGATATCGCCCACACACATAGTGTGTGATCAACGTACACGCCGGTAGGTTAGAGCCTCTCCGGCACGGTGGGTGGGAAGCGGTAGGTTGGTCTGGTGTACTGCATGACTGAGGGATGTGTAGAAGAAGGAGAAGGGGTCGAAGAGCAAGAAGGGCAGATGGCAGAGGATGGGAGATGGACGAGGGATGGCAGAGGCAGAGGGTGGCTTAAATAGCCATAGTGCTACGTGTTATTTGGCTGTGGCAATAACGGGGTCAAATGTGAAGTAGCCCATTTTCAAACCCGCAGCAGCATCGGCAGTGTACATGCGTGGGAAACCGTGGTTTGAAAAGAAGAAGAAAAAGAAGCTAATTGCACGCGTGGGAATCCATGGTCATATATATTATATGAACAAAAAGAGACAATTTTTGAATAGTTTGTGGCCATTTTGCATGATAAAAATAAATTTGGCCCTTATAAATTTGGTCATTTTGCATTTGTATAGAACAAAAAGAACTAAATTTCCTATGCAATGTCAATTGTTGTGTAATTTCAAACGATGCAAAAAAACAGAGCTAGCACGTTCACAAAAACAGAGCAAACAATGCAAAACAATGATGCAATTCGACGGCCCAACCAGAGCTTGGTTTCCTTCTGGGCCCAATAACAACGTTTTTTTCACGGAGTCAGTGGTGGGCGAGCAGCCAAGCACAACCAACAGAATCGCCTCTCGCGGATCGCCCCACGAGCCAACGATGCGGAGCCGTCCTTGTGATCCAATGTTGCAGAGCCTACACGCAGCCTGCCCACCGAATTCCTTCTAGAAGACCACATCTGAGGTCTGTAGCTTGGCGTCAGGGTATGATCGGACGGCTGACGTTCGGAGCTAGGGATAGGCGAAAAGCCGCGGGGTTTAGAGGGGTTTTGAGCTGGTCAACGGGGTTTCCAAGGCTTTGACTGAGCATAACTAATTTAAAAAAATAAAAAATATGAAACCTTCGACGTTCGTCGTTTTATAAGACACACTAACAAGGAAAAACTACTAAAGTTGGTCTATGGTCATTTTCATGAAAAAAACTAATTGGCACGATCGAGGTCAAATGAGCACCATTAATTAAAAAATCAAAAAATATAAAACCTGCGCACAATGTTGTCTTATGTGACATGTTACCAACCAAAAATCGTAAACTTGGTCTATGGTCATTTTCATGAAAAAAACCTTCACACATACGAGCTATCACATACAAGATTTCATAGAGTTCAAGGAGAGGAGGTAGGGTTACCTTCTGTTTTTGAAAAATAAAAAAATCACCAAAACTTTATTTCAATGTGAATAAGAAGGATCTGAACTTAGTTTTCCATTTTTCATATTTTAAACGTGTTTTTAATAGTTTTTATATTAAAGCATATTTGTCAAAAGAAAATGTAAAAAGATGAAGATTAATTCAAAAAATAGTGAGACTTCGAATCTACACTATATAGATTGAATAGGTGTTAATAAAAACCATTTGGCTCATTTAGAGTAGGTCCAAAAAAACTTGCTTACAAATGGGCTATATACCCTAGCCCGGGAGCTCATTTGGAGCACATTTCTCAAATTCAAATTTCTTTGACCTCCTCTAAATCACCTCAAATTTTGCACACATGATCTCCTACACAAACATAGATAGTTTGCCAAGTTTTTTTTTGCATTTTTTTAAATTTATACTGTCCTGTCGAATGTCAGTTCAAAACATCGGATAATGAAACATGCTAGTGGGAAAAAGCATGCATTTGATTTGATTAATAAACAGTGAAAAAGCAGCATGTCTGATCAGTGAAGCAACACTGAAACAACATGTGTGATCATTGCAGCACCTAAACTGGAGAGAAAAAGCAGCATGTCTGATCAGTGAAGCAACACTGAAATGACATGTGTGATCATTGCAACACCTAAACTCTTAGTTCACAACATCTAAACAGAACTAACCATACACCACAGGCAAATTTAAGGACAGACAAATATAGATAGCATAATACATTACTACCATCACCATAGATTCAGTTCATCACATCATAAAACAGCCACATTCAGTTTACCAAAAGTAACCCAAAAGATAAAGATAAAACATGCCGCCACATTCAGTTCATCACATCATCACATCACACCGGAGTTAGGGCCTTCGCGAGGGCAGCATACTGCCCCCCGATCATGTAGTCCTCCCTGCGAATCGCTACATCCTCTGCATGAGACACAAGGTGATCGAAGCGGTCATCCTTTGGCTTTGGCTTGGTGGTGCAGTAGGGGCAGTGCCACTTCTTGATCTTGCGGTTGTAGAAGGAAGCAACTCCCTTGGCCTTGATCTTCTCCACCTCCTTCGCTGTGAAGGACGCGGCATTGCCCTTGTACACATCTTCTCCAGAATCATACTGCACACATGAATGAATTACATTAATACATTATAGATTCATATACACCATGTCAAAGGAACTAAATGAACAATCTAAATTTCAAGAACACTTACCTCATATACTTTTTCGTCACTATACTCTAGATTGTACGGGTCATACTGGGCCAGCTTCCACTCCCCCCCAACCATCATTATCGGTGTACAAAAGTAGGGGTCCTTTTTGTACCCCTTTAGTTGTGCGTGGGCAGTTGCAGCCACACACCCGCGGCCACGCTTGGCGGGGCAGAAGAAGCGAAGACACAAGACAACCAGAGCAACGCCAAGATAGAGGCGCGAGGAGCAAAGGGACAAGGTGGGCTTTCCCCGGGCAAGAGCCTTGCCGGGGCAGCCTACGTAGCCCCGGCAAGAACCTTGCCGGGGCAACTTGCCCAACACCAGCGAGGCCTCCACCCTTGAGCCAAAAGTTCCGACACCGTCAACAATATTGGGACCAAGGCTCGGGAGGCGCCTGCTTGGTGGCATGCAGATGTTTGTGAAGACCAAGAACATACAAGACTAGATGAGAACCAGAAGAAAGAAACCCCTGGTAAGATCCTTGCCGGGGACGCTCACAAGAACCCCGGCAAGACCCTTACCGAGGACACCTGCGAGATCCCGGCAAAGCCCTTGCCGGGGCCCCGGAAAGACCCTTGCCAGAGACATCTGCGGGGCCGCAGCCAGGCCCACACCTGTCAAGGCTCCACCACCGTTCCAACACAGCAGTTAGGCCGCCAACAAGGCAGGCACCTACGTGGCGATGTGCAGCTTCTAGGCCAACTCAGCAAGCATCTGCGTGGTGGCATGCAGATCTTCATGAAGACTCTGCCACCGCACCAGCTCAGCAGCGAGCCAGCCAGCGTGGCGCTGCACAACTCGTCAGCCTGGACGAGCTTCCTTGTCGTCCCCGATAAAGTAAGAGGGCACGTCGGTAGCGCATTAAATGCGTTTTGTCTTACGATGCCAGGGATAAACTTGTATACAGTACAAACTTGCCACCTCATGTGTGCCACTGTGGCTTCCCCTTTGAACTATAAAAGGAGGCCCGAGGCGTACTGAGGAGGGATTCAGACTTTTTGGACCCTGCACGCTTTGTAGCTAGTCCAAGAACACCAGATAAACACAAACCAGCAGGAGTAGGGTATTACGCATCACTTGCGGCCCGAACCTGGATAAAAATTCCCCCATGTTGATCTTGTAAACCCGCTCTTTCCACGGCCTCGCACCCGCCAACCGTAGAAGGGATTCCGTATGATCCCATAGGTGTCGTTTTCCCCGACATCTTTGGCGCGCCAGGTAGGGGACGCAAGCTGTGAAAATCTGGTTTTGGAGTCAACTCACCAACTCCTTCATCGCGACAGCTCGAGAGGAGAAGGCGATGTCGATCAGCCGCACTCTAGTGTTGTCTGCAGCTGCAACAACCATCCGCGTGGCCACGAAAAGCTAAGTCACGCAAAACTTTGAACGATTCCTTTTAATATAAGGTTATTCTCCTCGAAAGATCTTGTTCTTTGTACGGAAAACCTGCACGCAATGGGACCCTTCCGCTATTGGTAACTCCCTTGTTCTGTTTCGAGTCCGCTCAACAGTTCAAGCGGTCACGCTGAGAACGGCAAGGTGACATGCCCGCTATTAGCAACGCCCTTGTTCTGTTTCGAGTCTGCTCAACAGTTGCAGCGGCCGCGCTGGGAGCGGCAAGGTGGTTTGCCCGGCAGCAAGCGCCCCCGGCAGGCTGCTAAGGATCCGTCCTCAAAGCGCCATAGCATGGGTTTACGCACCGGCAAACCTATCCCACTAGGCGTAGGGTGTATACGTACAAAGAAAGATCAACACAGGAAGATAGCATGTTTCATCTTAAAGTACTGCAGAGTTGTATTACATCAACTGTTGTTGCAGTTCTAACTTAAGATAAAATCGTCTTGGTCATGAACTCGTAGCAGCAATGAGAAATGGGGTGCCTAGTCTCGGCGCTGGCCCTCCACCCTCCTGACTCCGTCGACGTGGCTGATGATGGGCTCGATACGCTCTTCGAGCGCCGCGAGGTCCACATCCTCCGGCAAGCTCTCCAGCACGTCGGCGAAGTCGACGATGGGGTTCTACTACACCACCTTGGTGAGGACCTTGGTCAGGGCGCCCCGGCAGAGCTTCCGGGCCTCATTGGCCAGAGAGGTCGCTCGGTTGGAACGGAGCTGCTCCAGGGCTTCAAGGACGCCCTCGAAGAACAAGGTCAGCCTGGCGTTGGGGCTCACGTTCACCTCCGAGGAGTACTTGAAGTTCGGCATGCCCATGGCGGCCAGCTGCATGGTGAGCCTCTCCGCGACATCGACGAGGCGGCTGATCCAGTGATTTACGCTCTTCACATAATCCTTGTGTTCGGCGGCGTCATTGCTCCGCAGCCGCTTCTTGTCCTCTAGGGCCTTGTTCAGAGTCTCCTCACAAGCTCCGGCCTCCGAAAGCTTCCCCTCCAAGCCGTCCAGTTTCAGCTTAAGGTCATTGATGGATTCGTTGGCCTCGGAGAGCAGCTTGGCCTTGTCGGAGACTGCGGCCTGCGCATCCGCCAGAGTGCAGTTGGCCGCGTCCCTCTCCTCCGTCAGCCCCAAGACCTCCTTCTTCAGCCCATCCCGCTCCAGCTCCAGCTCCTTCGTCTTGCCGGCGTGGTCCAGGGCCAGAGCGTGGAGTGCGTCCTTGTGCTTTTGCTCTAGCTCCTGGGTCCGCTGCGCGACGAGCTTCTCAACCTCCTCGTCCTTGGCACGGAGTGTGGCGGCGAGCGCCTCCTCACGGGCGGCAAGGTCCTCCTCCTGGGAGTTCAGCAGAGCCTGGTGCTGTTGCCGAGCGACCTCGTCCTTGGCGGCCTGCTCCTTCGCCACCTCCTGGGCCTTCTCCACACCAGCCTGCTTCAGGATGAGCTCCCGTTTGCGCTCAGCCAGCTCGCCTTGGGCAGCCTTCAGTTCTTCCCGGGCCTCGTGGAACCAGACCTGCGTCTGAGCGACGTGCTCCTCAAGATCTGCCTCCGCCTTGTCTGC